>NW_026733960.1:2500-43747 GCF_028476545.2 Physella acuta | reverse complement strand
CGGGGCGAACTTTCAATTCGGCGCCCCCCCCCCCTTTATATATATAATATATATATATATATATATATATATATATATATATATATATATATATATATATATATATATATATATATATATATATATGTGTGTGTGTATGTATAATCGTGTGTGTGTATACGCGAGTGTGTGTGTTCGTATGCGTGTGTGCGACAGTCCGGACAAGGTTTAATAATTACATTGTATGTTTTTTTGTAACTTAAAACTTTACGCCAATTAAATTCCTACTAGAATACCCGTCATCCTTTGGATAACTGTGGGTTTCGGGGGTCATTCATCAAAAAACATTACGTCTGTCACTCAGAGGCATAGCGACCCTTCCCGGCGCCCGGGGACGACCTTTTCGATTTGAACCCCCCCCCCCCCGCAAGATTTCGATTTGCAAACCCCCCCCCCCCCCCCCTCAAACTTTTGATGTGCACCCCCCCCCCCCCCCACTCAAACTTTCGATTTGAACCCCCCTCAACCTTTCAATTTATTTTATCCAAACCATTTTGGCGCCCCAACATATGTCGTCCCCCCCGCCCCCTCTTCCCCCCTCCACCTCCACAAAAAACTGTGACGTCACGGTCCCGCCGAGTGTAGTGGTCGTTCTAAACTTTTTAAAAAAATAGGCTTACTCTACGTATGAATAAATCAATAAATTAATTAACGTCTTTAAATAAATTTGTGATTAACAGTCTGTCTGCATTAAAAAATTATTCTCTACCTACATACTATTTTACAGCTCTCCAGATAGAGTAGAACATATCACAATACTCGATCGGACAAACAAACAAATAAATATTCAATTCAAACATGTAAACAAACTTGACTTTTAGTAGTATTAATAATAGTAGATTAATATTTACAAAAGATTAGTAATGTCAGAAAAAAATTGTGCCTGATCTGAATTAGATGGTGGTTTTTAGCAAGCGCTAATATTTTTAAACCATCTTTTAATGTTCAATTTTCGGAACGATATCTGTAGTGATACGGTACATAGTTGGATTTTAAGTTTGTTAGAAAAGGACATACAAGTGACATAGAAGAGCAACTTATCAGAAACGTTTATTGAACGCATTGGAATACGACATGGGTATTTCGTTGACTGGTTGATGGTATAACGAAACAAACTAGAGGAAACAAACTGGAATCCAACGGATGTTAAAAGCTCGAAATCTTGGATTTCGCAGATGTGTGCTGCCTTCTCGCGCACAGTCAACAACAGTTACAGAACTAATAGTACTTATTGAAGAAGCAGTAATAACCGGTTTAATGATAGTGGCACCGCCCATGACGTTCTGATTATAATCAGCTGCAATGAAACGCGTTTTAAAACTCTAACATAATGTGAAACTCAAATGCATTGTCAAAAAAAAAATTCAATCAGGATCTGTAGCTAAATGTGAAGTCTCTTTTACTGTATGGCTAGATTACAGACAGTGGAGAATGAAATAAGAGCATGGAAAAGTTTTGGTTAATTGTCGTCCATAAATGAAGTCACACTCATAGGGGGGAGGGCGTGCGGCGTCAAAACGGCCAATGACAAAACGGCCCCGTCAAAACGACCCCGACAAATCGGCCCCGTCAAAAGGGCCAGCGACATATGGACCCCGTCATATAGGCTCCCGACAAATAGGCTCCCGTCATTTTGGCTCCCGACATATAGGCTCCCGTCATTTAGTTTTTTCCACAAAACGGCTCCCGTCATTACGACTCCCGACAAATAGGCTCCCGCCATTTAGTTTCTCCACAAAAATGGCCCCCGTCATTACAACTCCCGACAAATAGGCTAGCGTCATTTTGGCTCACGACAAAAAGGCTCCTGTCAATTTGGCTCCAAACAAAAGGACCACTGACAATACCGTTTCTGTAGAGACTAAGTCTCCTCGGCAAAGCGGTCTCATTGAATATGACACCTGC
This sequence comes from Physella acuta, assembly GCF_028476545.2. Lineage (NCBI taxonomy): Eukaryota > Metazoa > Mollusca > Gastropoda > Physidae > Physella > Physella acuta. The sequence goes on along the minus strand of NW_026733960.1, from coordinate 41,803 downwards.
CAGTGGGACCCCTTCATCAATATTCTTTAGAGTTAGATTATCCAACACTCTTATGTAATACAACGTATGCATCTCTTGTTCGGCAGGCCTTATTTTTATATTAGTTTATCTATTCTAAAATATAATATGTTTTAATTTAAGGGTCATCTATCTATGACATCCATAATTGAGTAGGTTATAGACTGTTTAAACTCAGTGTGTGGGGAGAAGGGTCCACGCTGTACCTTCCTACCTGCAGTATGCTTGTAGGTTATCAAAACAAAATGCTGTTATCGTGTAAACATCATGTACATCATACATTTACACTTCTGTGCTCGCTTTTAAGCAACAGATCTTTTCTGTTGTAAACTAAACATTATCAAAACTTTGGATTTGGTGGAATTTAGCTGTTAAGGGCTCGATTTGTTTGTGAATTAATGTTGGTTCATGAAAAACAATTTCATTCGGGCATTTAAAAGAGTTTATAGTGGTATTGGAGGTAGGACTAAATGGTTACTGTTATGCCAATAGTGGTCATGCCATTCATTGGTCTGGAGCCAATATGTCGGGGAGTCATTTTGTCAAAAGCCAATATGTCGTGAGCCCAATTACCGGGAGCCAATATGTCGAGAACCCATTTGTCGGTAGCCAATATGTCGTGAGCCTTTTTGTCGGGAGCCAATTTGTCTTGAGCCCTTATATCGGGATCCAATATGTCGGCAGCCGCTTTGTCGGGAGCCATTATGTCCTGTGCCTATTTGTCAGGGGTTAATATGTCGGGGGTCCATTTGTCGGGAGCCTAAATATCGGGAGCTCATTTGTCGGGACCTATATGCCGCGTCAATATGACTGGAGCCCATTTGACGGGAGCCAATAAGTCGGGGCCCTTTTGACGGGGCTATTTTGACTGGGTCGTTTTGTCGGGGGACGATTTGACGGGGTCAAATTAACGGGGCCGTTTTGACGGGGCCGATTTGTCCCGGGCCGTTTTGACAGGGCACCGGGGGAGGGGGTTCCGAAATTTTGTGACGGTGTGTGATGAGGGGGGGGGGGGGGGTCAGATGGTGTGACGTCGCTTTTTTGCATTATAAAAACGTAATGTTAGAAAACTAGTTTTAGTTGTTATTTAGCGTTTTAAAAAACGGTTTTGATAAATTGTAATAGGAATTGATCAAAATGTTGACTGAGTTCTGACAAGATTTTGGAAAAATATCGATGTTTTAATAAAAATTCAACAGCAATTTTGAGGAGGGGGGGGGGGTTGTAGGCTGAGGTGTGACGTCATTTTAGTGGGGGGGGGGGGGTTCTGCCTTTTTGTGACGACGTGTTTTGTGACTACGTGTGACGGAGGGGAGGGAGGGGGGTGTAAAAATCGTCCAAAAGAGCCCGACGTCGTTTATGGATTACCCCTTAGGGCACAATATCAGAAAGACAGAAAATAGCATCACTAAGCAGGTGCTGGTGTAAAGTCAACGCGGAAAGAGGAAGAGATGGAGTTAAAAATGTCCTGAAGGAAATCGTTTGAAATAGAGATGGGAGAGACTGGATTATTAGGGTTCTATCTTCATATAAATCAAGTGAGTTGACGAAGTGTCGCAAACGCCTATGCTCCTTAGGAAACCGAAAGGAAAAAAATGAAGAAAATCAAAAGAGCTTAGAGCAGTGGTTCTTAACCTGGGTTCGATCGAACCCAAGAGGTTCGATAAGTAAGTCTCAGAGCTTCGGCGGAGGTCAAGACGCACCCGACTCATATGATTCACGATAAGATTTTGTCAATGTGGACGATAAAACTATTAAGAAGGGTTCGGTGAAGGCGAATGTGAAACTATAAGGGTTCAGTACCTCCTAAAGGTTGATAACCACCGCATTAGAGTGCACTTTCTATAAGATTGCAAGCTTATTTGGTCTACTTTTGGTCGTGTCTTTAGAAAAATTTCGATAATAGTGTATTATAGTTTTAAATGATCAGTTAGGTTGAACAAAGTGGCAAAGCATCAGTTGTTGTCGTGTTGTACCATTTATTTATTTTTTACATTGTTTAGTATGTCTAGTGGCTTTAACTGTATGAAAACTGCAGTATAAGGACTTCTTATGAAACAAGCAATAATAAAATGATATATTCGGTACAATATACGTATGTTTTTAGCTCTTAAAATTTCGGCAAGAGTATCGTCGTCCGCCCAACTGCTACGACCGTATGCTATTTTACTGATCGGATAGCGATTCAAGTATCCGTGATATGTATTCCTCTTTAATACAGTGATCCAGTTAAGATGTAATTTAATCAAGTAAAAGTATCTGATCTCTCACGTTAAAGTTGAGAGAATCGTAAGAATCTTACAATTTTCTAGTCACGTCATTTCGTAACAAAACTGGCTAGTGATAATTGTACACTACGCGTTAATACAATTGGTTTCTATTCTACGTGTTAAAAGATTTGTTTACTCACCAATCCAGTACAATTACTTGCGATTTTTTCCTCGCGAAAAAAAGCTCCCCCACCCCTCACACAAACCTCACAACCATCTTGAACAAAGTTTGTAGAGCGGGTTTTAACGTAACTAACTTTTTACTTTCTCGTATATACGAAGTATAGAGAAAGTCTTGTAATCGTGCAAAAAAAAAAAATCGAGATTTTTGCAAATCTCGACGTTTTGCATCTCACTGATACGGAAAAACATAATTTTGCAATCTTGTCCGTATGTCTGTGTGTCTGTGTGTGTGTGTGTGTGTGTGTGTGTGTGTCCGTGTGTAAACACGATAACTTGAGTACCGTTACAGCTAGGTTGATGAAATTTCATATATAAGTATTTAATCAAAATCGTAGATCCGTATCAATTTTTTGAGCGATTTCCGATAACCGGAAGTGGTACTTTTCCTACTTTGAATTTTTCAAAAGCCTATAACTTGAGTACTATTTCAGATAGATAAATGAAATTTCATACGTAAGTAAAAGATCTAATTCTCTACCTTCTATTAAATTTTGAGTCATTTCCGTTGACTGGAAGTAGTACTTTACGCTACTTCCGATTTCTCAAAAAACTAATGTAAATTTTAAAAGTAATAATAATATTGCGCACTATTATGCGCTTTTTTATTTCGCGTTCACTTGGTGTGCAATTAATTTGTCTACGAGATTTTATTCTATTTTTAAAACTTTAAGTATTTAAAATGGATTAAAAATCATGTCTATAGCCCGAGTTCCCATCCCCTGTTATTTTATAAAGAATATTCGAGAAAGTTTAGGGGAGATCACTCCCGGTTTATTTTAAATGTAACACAATCGTACCATGCACTTTAGTACCATAAGTTTCTTCTCTAAGTGCTAAAGATTGTTTACTCAAAATCCAGTGTAATATTGCGATTTCATTTAGCCTAAAAGCGCCCCCCCCCCCCTTCCCCTGCACCATCTTGATAAAAGGCACTAACGTATTTCACGGTTAAACAATCGTACACTACGTTTTATTGCAATTGGTTTCATATATAAGTGGTAACGTTTATCGACTCACCAATCTAGTAATAATTCTTCCGATTTTAACGTCGAAAAATCCCCCCCCACCCCACCCCATCTAGGAAAAGTTGGAAAGCGGTTTTGCTGGTCACTGTTTCTTAAGTGTATATGTTTTATAGTAGCAAAAAACCCCACACATTTAGCTATAGATCTTGATTGAGTGTTTTTCGACAATGCATTTAAATTTCACATTGTGTTGGAACTTAAAAAGTTTTTCATCTCTGCTGATTTTAATATAAACGTCATGGGTAATGCCACTATCATTAAACCGGTTATTACAGTTTCTTCAGCCAATACTATTTGTTCTGTATTTATTTTTTATTATGTGCAAGACGATAGAGCACATCTGCGAGACTTTGAACTGTTGTAACCGTTGGATTCCAATTTGTTTCCTCTAGCTTGTTTCATTATACAATCAACCCATCAATGAAAGACCCATGTATCATTTGTATGCCTTCAAAAACACACACTCACACAGCTTGTTGGCTTCTGTGTTTGTGTTTGCGTTTATGTGAGCGTTTGGGTTTGGGTTTTACTTTTGGTTGTGTTTTGCTGTGGTTAGGGTTAAGTTTAGAGATAGAGTTAGGTTTAGGTTCATTTGTTATTGTTCAAACATCCATATTTGCATATGGACATTTAATTGGAAAAGTAATATATTTACTAAACCCGTGCTATTCCGAGTATATACAGATAGGTTTTTCACAGAGGCCAGTGCAAGGCCTGGCCGGGACGGCTAGTAAATAAATAAATAAATTGATATTGCATACGCGATTGGTTCTAATTTATTACTTTTAGCTTGACGTTAGCTTTGGTAATTTATTATTCAAATGGCCTCAGAAAATATTATAGAAAGAAATCAATGTCTGAAAAAGATAAAAAAAAAAAACATGTAAGAAGAGGTGAATGATAAAGTTACCTGTCAGGATTTGGCGAGATATGGGGCAGGTGAAGTGGGGTGTACATGTTTCTGTGACCTCAGCATATGAAAGGATTTTGTGTCCAGAAATCAGAAATCGGCGTTTTAAAAGATAAAAACATATTGTCTGAATTGTGATGACTTTTTTAAATGTGGGGTCTAGCTTTTTGTGACAATGAAAAACAAAAATCGTCAAACAAACGTGACAACATTTATGCAGTGGAGGGGGGAGGGGAAAGATAAAAATCATCGTCAAACAAACATGATGTCATTTATGGATGACCCCTGAAGCCCACAGCTATCCCTTAATAACGGGTAGTCTTGTATTCACTAAAAAGGAGAAAATACATATTTTTTTAATATAAAAATGAGCTACTATTTAAATAACTAAAAAGAAAAGCGTATGTCGCTTCTTAAATTATTTTTTAAATAGCTCATTATTATATTTAAAGAAAAACATTATTTTCTCCTTTTTATTGCATTATTACATAAATGCTAGTTATTATAACGCTTTTCATGAATTTTTTAAATTAATTTTTCTGGTATAAAAAAAAAGTAGTTTGTTTTCATTTTAAGGGTCATCTAGCTATGGCCTCCATCAAATAAATCGGTTGTGGGCTGCGCTAATTCAGAGAGGTCTACGTTGTGCATGTATCCTCATTGTTCTTATAGTTTATTAAAACAAAACGTCATGTATATCACACATTTAAACTTCAGTGTTCGCTTTTAAGCGATCTTTAGGGTAGATTATAAAAATTATTACAGTTACGTGTATGCCAATAGTGATGGACAAAACAGTTACGTGTATGCCAATAGTGATGGACAAAACAGTTACGTGTATGCCAATAGTGATGGACAAAACAGTTACGTGTATGCCAATAGTGATGGACAAAACAGTTACGTGTATGCCAATAGTGATGGACAAAACAGTTACGTGTATGCCAATAGTGATGGACAAAACAGTTACGTGTATGCCAATAGTGATGGACAAAACAGTTACGTGTATGCCAATAGTGATGGACAAAACAGTTACGTGTATGCCAATAGTGATGGACAAAACAGTTACGTGTATGCCAATAGTGATGGACAAAACAGTTACGTGTATGCCAATAGTGATGGACAAAACAGTTACGTTTATGCCAATAGTGATGGACATAACAGTTACGTGTATGCCAATAGTGATCTTACGATTTATTTGTCTGGTGCAAAATGTCGAGAGTCGGGAGCCAATGTACCGGGGGCCCATTTGTTGGGAGCCCATTTGTTGGGAGCCCATTTATAGTAAGCCCGTTTGTCGGGAGCCAATACGTCCTGAGCCAATTTATCGGAAGCCAATGTGTCGGGAGTCTAAATGTCTGAATCCATTACTCTGGAGCCTAAATGTGGGGAGCTCAATCGTCGCGAGCCTATACGTAGCGAATGAATATGACAGGAGCCCTTTTGTCGGGGCGGCTATTTTGACTTGGCCGTTTTGTGGGGGGGGGGGGTGGATAATTATTTAAGAAATACGTCATCTTCAACTTTGTTTGGTTTTTATTCATCAATCCATCACCTTTAAACTTGATTCGACTTCTATTCACCCATGTTGTTCTATTAAGCTTAATCTGTGGGGAGGTTGAGAGGGGGGGGGGGGACGTGCAATACTTTAACCACTACAGTATTAAGAGTGAAGATTTGATAAAATGTCAACTGTATTAACACCAATCGCCCAATATGTAGTTATGGTTGCATGTCAACTGTATTGCAACGTCTAACAGACTACTTCGTTGATCTCAACTAGTTGTCCTTCATTTTTAGATGAGTAAATAGCCACAGAGTTTAATAATTAAATCTATCTTTTCAGCTGAACTATATCAGTCAGTGTTTCTTCCGGACTTTTTTTTCCGGGGGGGGGGGGGCTTTTGAAATTTTCGGGGGGGGTGCGGTCAACATTTTTCTGGGGGGCGGACACTAGTAAAAGTGTATGTTTACTATATAAAGTCCATCTCGTTCGGGAGGAGGGGGGGTAGACTTTCTTCGGGGAGGGGGGGCTCCCCCCCCCCCCCCAAGAGATGCCTGGAAGAAACTCTGACCGATACCATAGCACAATTATTGATTTCGAGTTTTAATAAAGTGACAAATATTGCATATGGCTTACATAGTATGCATTATTGTGTAAGCCTACATACAATTCTAACACAAACATATTGTTGACATGGAGTAAAAATGTGCTTTTTTTTTACTTTCTCGTATACGAAGTATAGAGGAAATATGGTAATCGTGCAAAAAATCGAAATCTAGATTTTCACAAGTCTCTACGTTTTACACCTACCTGAGTGGGAAAAACATGCAATGTTGTCCGTATGTCTGTGTGTGTATGTGTGTCTGTGAACACCTTAACTTGAGTACCGTTACAGCTAGGCTGATTAAATTTCATATATGAGTATTATATCAAATTTTTAGTTCTGCATCGACTTTTCAGCGATTTCCGATAACGGAAGTGGGACTGATTCTACTTTTAGTTTTTCAAAAGCCTATAACTTGATTACTGTTTCTGTAATGGATTGACGAGGAGCCACATTGGTTGTTAACAGCCTTTATTTACAGACAGCCATGATGCAAAGAGAGGCAGGAAGTGGCCAGAGACAACTATATATAGATAACAACATGTAAGGGACATCACTCAAGATAACAATATAAATATAATACCAATACAATTATCTCAATCTATTACATCCCTTTACCCTTAGAACACAATAACACATCTCTCAATAGAACAATTGATAGTATCCTAAAATCACCAATTATATTGTAACATGAACACTATGGTAGATTACATCCTTACAAACAATGCCCAATATGCCACAACATAATCAAGATACAAAACAATAATGTCAAAGTCCTCTTGACCTTTAAAATCATAGGTCTAACTTATTTGGGACTTTGATTGTCCTGCTTGACCTTCTCAGTGGCTTTTGATTTGGTGACTCAAGATTCTGACCATCTGGATTCTCTATCTCAGGAGGTCTAGGATTTAAATCATTAACTCCAGAATTTACATTTTCTGACTCCAGACAACTTGGTTCACTCATATCAACAGAACTTGGTTGTGGAACAAACTGAGTTGGTGTGAACTGATCAGACTTGGTGGGATTGACAGATTCACACTTATTATCTGCACAAGTTATTTTCAACTGGTCTGCATGTCTACGGACAATAAGTCCATCATTTGTTTTTACTTTATAAGACACAGGTCCTGTACATTGAACAATTTGACCTGGTATCCATTTTTCCCTTCTCCCATAATTTCTCAGATACACATTATCATTAACTGCAAATTCTCTTTCAATGGATGATTTGTCATGATTTACTTTTTGTGTATGTTGATGTTGGGAAACAGACCTTTGAACAGTTGGATGTAGTAGGTCAAGATGAGTTTTAATTTTCCTACAACATAGCAATTCACATGGTGCAACACCTGTTGTTATATGAGGAGTTGTGCGGTATTTGGTTAATAACCTGTTTACTCTTTCATTGTCACATTTAGCTTCTTCTGTTTGATGTTACCCTTTTAGTTTCTGTAAGTGCTAATGATGTTAGCAAAGTTGTTTGATGATCACATTCCTTCTTACTAATGTATTCTCTTTAAAACATTTGAAATTGCCATATCACCATAATCATTTATTAAGTTACAAGTACTTTGTTTAGGCAACTCTGACTGATAATGGACTGCATCTTCTCCATCTTTTATATTATCTTCACAAAGGGTTTTAATTTCTTATTTTATATGGCCTTAAGTCATCATTCACAGACTCTTCAGGCCAACCATTTATACAGTACTCATATACTTTTATTAAGCACTCATTTTTTTGTGTTTCTCTTTTAATATCATTCACATTTATATTGGAGTTATCCATGATAGTGAAGAGAACAAATACATCTTCTGGTACATAGCTCAGGCTTTGGTTTTTTTAAAGGTAATCTACTCAGACTATCTGCACTATTCTCAGATCCAGGTTTGTATTTCAATTCATAATTGTATGCAGTTAGTGTGATAGCCCATCTTTGAATTCTTGGTGAGGCATGCTCAGGTAGGGTTTTGTTTTCTCCAAATAAACCTAGCAATGGTTTATGATCTGTAAAGATGGTGAACTTCCTACCAAACAGAAACTTATGAAATTTCTTAACACCAAACATGATGCCTAAGCCTTCCCTATCTAACTGAGAATAATTTTTCTCAGCCTGGTTCAAAGATCTACTGGCAAAAGCAATGGGTCTGTCACCCTTCTCATCCATGTGGGACAAGACTGCTCCTACACCATCTGGTGAAGCATCACATGTTAATATAAGTCTTTTCCCTGGGTCATAGTGAGTTAGTAAGGTGTCAGCAGACAAAGCCTCTTTTGCTGTATTAAAAGCAGCTTCTTATTGTTTACCCCAGTGCCAAGTTGCATTTTTCTGTAGCAGCTTGTACAGTGGTGATAGTTTACCAGACAGATTTCCTATGAACTTTGCATAGTAATTTATTAAGCCCAAAAAAGCTCTTAGTTGTTGGGTATTTTCAGGTTTGGGTGCTTCTTTAATAGCTTTTGTTTTCTCAGGTTGAGGTCTGATGCCTTGTTTGCTCAATATATAACCAAGAAAACTAATTTCTGTCAGCATGAATTGACATTTATCTTTGTTTATCTTTAAACCTTTTTCACCAACAATTTTCAATACTTTATCAAGTGTTTTAAGATGTTCAGTGTCATTCTTACCAGTTATGTACACATTGTCAAAGTACACACAAACATTTGGAATATCCTTAAAAATACTGTCCATGACAGCTTGGAAAATTCCAGGGCTAGATGATATGCCAAAACATAGTCTTTCATATTGGTAGAGTCCTTTATGTGTGTTTATTGTCGTATAGACTTTTGAATCTGGATGCAGTTCTAGTTGAGTGTAAGCATGACTAAAGTCTAATTCAGTGAATTTGTCTCCTCCTGCCAAATTCAAAGAAATTTCCTCAATGTTAGGTATAGGGTACCTATTTAGCTCTATTTGCTTATTCAGTGTAGTTTTATAATCTCCACAAATTCTTATAGAACCATCCTTCTTTAACACTGGCACAATGGGCGACGCCCAATCGGAATAGTCTACCTTCTTTATGATGCCATTAGATTCCAATCTACTTAGCTCATTTTCAATTTTATTCCTCATTGCATAAGGTGGAACTCTAGCTTTGCAGTATCTTGGATTTGTGTCTTTAATGCTTAACTTCACTGTTCTATCATTTAGTAATCCTGAATTACCAAAAACACATTTATTTTCAGATATTACTTTATCTAGTGAAGTAAGACTAGATTCTTTTACATTCTTCAATGAACAAATACTCTCCCAATTTAACTTAAGATCACTTAACCAGTTCCTACCTAGTAATGGCGGTCCATTTCCTTCAACCACAAGAAGAGGAAGTTTAACACTTTGACCATTATAACTTACATGAACCATACACTCTCCTATTACCGGAACATTGTCACCAGTGTATGTTGTTAGACACTTGTGACACGGCTGTAGAGACACTGATCCTCCTGTGACAGCGTCAAAATCTTTCTTTGTTATGACTGTTAGAGATGCTCCAGTGTCAAGTTGGAAGCTGATGCTCTTACCGTTGATATAAACTGGTACATTGATGGGAGCATGACTTATTGATTTCACAGAGAATAGGTTGAAATCCGGCTGCGAATCAGTTTGAGCATTTTCACAGGTAGATTGGTTCATTGGTTGGGTTAGGTAGTCTTGGTGAGAGTTAACATAGTGCTGCCTTTGGTTGCGGTACTGTCTTGACTGGCTAGATTTAGCAACAGACGAAGACTTTGCAAAGCAGGCCTTGGCAATGTGACCTTGCTTACTGCACTTATAACAAGTTGCTAACTTGAACTTGCACCGATGAGATGCATGGGGACCTTTGCATCGATGACATTTTTGATAATTATTACTAGATTTAGATCTAGGATTTGAACGAGCAGGCTGTTTAGCATAAGTTGAAATGCTCTGATGGGGTTGATGTTTATTGACTAACCTGCTGTTTACTGCATGGATCTCTGAAGGTGCTAAAGATCTCGCCGCATCTGATGACTGCTGGAATGACATTGCAAGTTGTATTGCTTTTTTTAATGTTAGATCTGACTCGAGCAGCAACTTTCTTTGAATATCCGGGCTGTTTACACCTGTCACAAACTTTTCACATAGTCTATCAGACAGCGTGTCGCCGAATTCACAAAATCTACTTAGATGACATAAAGCAGCAACATATTCTGATATTGACTCGTTTGGTTGACGAGTCCTACTGTCAAATCTAGCTCTACATAGAAACTTTGATGGGGTAGGCGCATGGTGGTCTGTTAGCAATTTGCTCAGCTCGTTAAAGCTCTTGGTAGTTAGACTAGCTGGTGCGCATAAGTCTTTTAGTAGCCTAAATTGTTGAGGCCCTATGACTGTTAACAAAACAGCTCTCTTTTTGGCTTCTATCGTCACGTCGTTAGCTTCTAGGTAAAAGCTTAACCTCTCTAGGTAATCCTGAATGATTTCATCATTCGAATCAAATTGATTTATTTGGCCATACAGCGCCATTATTCTAGAAATAATTAGCTAATAAGCTCTAGCAAACCTCTTTTTTGCGTAAGTAGGTGCTCTTTCTAGTAGATGTTTATCCTTCGTAGCCAAAATGTTATAGATTGACGAGGAGCCACATTGGTTGTTAACAGCCTTTATTTACAGACAGCCATGATGCAAAGAGAGGCAGGAAGTGGCCAGAGACAACTATATATAGATAACAACATGTAAGGGACATCACTCAAGATAACAATATAAATATAATACCAATACAATTATCTCAATCTATTACAGTTTCTGATAGATAAACGAAGTTTCACATGGTAGTATAAGATCTAATTTGCAGCCTTCTTTCAAATTTTGAGTAATTTCCTTGCCCGGAAGTAGTAATTTACGCTATTTTCGATTTCTCAAAAACGCATGTGAATTTATTAAGTATTCCGCAGTATTATACAGATATTGCTGGTCGTTCACTTAGTGCGCAATGCTTTTTTCTACGAGATTCTATTCTATTTTTGAAAGTTTAAGTAATTAAAAATTGATTAAAAATCATGTCTATATCCCGAGTTGCCATCCCCCGTAGTGTTCTATAAGAATACGAGCCGACCCGCGGCATAATATACACCGCTATTTGGTTGTTTTATTTTCTACTTTTCAGTAATACATATTTTGTGAATTCGACAGTACCAATGTTGCCACTGAAAATATTTGCTTTAAATCACTATCAGTAGGTCGTTAAGGACGATACTACCCCCACCGTCTTTTCCCCCAACCCCTACCTTAAACCTTAACCCCCCCCCCCCCCCCCGTGAAAGCAGCCTCCTCTTAGTTACCTCCCCTAAGTTTAAAATCGTTTCAAACAAAATTATCTGCCCCAAATAGCCGTCACTAAACCCGGCTCCACGAATGTAAATATTTAGCGTGAACCACAGCTCAACAGACCATGTAGGGGTGGGGGCGGTAGGGAGCGCGCTTACAGCTTGTTTTCTAGCGTCTACCAGAAGAGAATTATATTTTATTATTATATTATATACGAGCCGACCCGCGGCATATCATACGCCGCTATTTAGTTGTTGTTTTTTCTACTTTCTACTTTTCAGTTATTCATAATTTGTGAATTCGACACTACCAACGCTGCCACTGAAAATATTTCTTTAAAACACTATAAGTAGCTCGTTAGCTCGTTAAGGACAATAACCCCCCCTCCCCCCCCCCCCTCCGTTTAAGTAAACTCCACTTAGTTACCCCCCCCCCCCCCTACGTTTAAAATCGTTTCAAACTAAATTATCTGCCCCTAATAGTCGTCACTAAACCCGGCTCTGTTTGTAAACATTTAGAGTGAACCACAGCTCACCAAACCATGTAGGGGTGGGGGTGATAGGGAGCGCGTTTACAGCTTGTTTTCTAGCGTCTCCAAGAAGAGAATTATATATATACGAGCCGGCCCGCGGCGTAACATACGCCGCTATTTAGTTGTTGTTTTTTCTACTTTTCAGTAATTCATAATTTGTGAATTCGACAGTACCAACGCTGACACTGAAAATATTTCTTTAAAACACTATAAGTAGCTCGTTAAGGACCATAACCCCCCCCCCCTTCCTTCCCCCCCCTCCCCCCCCCCCCCTACGTTTAAAATGGTTGGCTCTGCTTGTAAACATTTAGAGTGAACACAGCTCACTAAAACCATGTAGGGGTGGGGAGGTAAGGAGCGCGTTTGCAGCTTGTTTTCTAACGGCTCGAAGAGGAGAATTATATATATAGATATATAGATAGATATAGATTAGAGAAAGTTTAGGGGAGATCACTTCCGGTTTATGTCGTTTACAATTTGTACAATAAAATTTATACTAGCCTAAACAATAGCAGTAGCAGGATTCCATTGTTTATGTCGCTATTACACGTGAAAAGAAAATTGTTTTTTCCTTTTTGCTTTTTTTTTTAATTTAGTTGCCGAAAATATTAAAAACATTACATACATCCAATCTTTAGTAAAGTCCTGAAAAACCAAACAGGATTTTATAGCTATATTAATTTTAACTACGCCATGCATGATTTTTTAAAATATTTAATGGGTCTCTCGAATACCTTTGAGACTTTTTTCGCTCGGGTCCATTTACTCTCCATTATTTTTTTTCTATTCCTTCATGCTTTGAATGCTGAGGTAATCCGATTATTCTAGCCCACCAAATACTGTCTATCGTTCTGCGTAGATTTGATCAAGTCGATTCTTCCCTGTCTCATGCAGCAGATGTTAGCAAACACAATATATTATTATATAAGATTACGGAGTCCTCAGTGTCAGAAATATTAGACTTCATTCAAATAATTGATAAGACCGGTCTTTTTTTATTTTTATTATTGAACCGTCTAGATCTAATATTGATCAAACCGTTATCGAATGTTTTTCCAAGGACATGTTCATGTACATTGAACTCCGATTTCGCATCTTCTAAATCATTTTTAGAGAAGGTATTTTGTAGCGATGTTCGAATGAGTGTGCACCGTTTAACATTGGATTGTTTGTTGCATATTTTTAAAGTTATGTTTTCAAATCAATCTGTATGTAGAATTTATTAAAAATGTTTGTGTTTTTTCATTGTTTATTGTATAGAGACTTTTCAAATTGATTCAAATTTAAAATGAATAATCCATGTACGTATAGTAGTATAAATAAATATAATCGGCCTTATTAAAGCAACCGGGTTAAAATCAGGGGCGGAACTAGATCTAGATCTACCTTACCACCAGACCCCGCAATTCGTAAGGGGAGGAAAAAGGGGAGTGGACTCGGCTATTTAGGAGTAAGAGGCCCAAAGTCAGTCCAAAATATGTTTCGCACTTTAGTAGTGTTTTTTTTTAAAGATATACTACAGTTTACTACAGCAGCAATTGTTCTACATTAACTAATACACACTGTTGCGTTAAAGAAAGAACTAACTATTTGAGCTGTAGAGCTGTGGTTTGCAAGATATGCAACCGTTTCAAAATGCTCTTTAAAATGACGTATTGCTCTTCTTCCAATAGTCTAATAAAGCTCATTTAAATGGTTTTGTACTGAACAATTTCTTCTCTTTATTATCATTGAAATAAGACATACTAAAGATTTGCATAGCAATAAAAAACAAGTTAATAAAAAGTCTAGTGACAATTTAAGCGCAATTTCCTTATGTTATCCATAACAATTTTAAATCGAGATAAATCATATATTCAGCAAATTTTTTGTGACCGAACGAAAGGATATTTTTGAAAACTTTCTTCGGCAATATTGTTCTAAATTATGGCATAAATCGATTGGTAAATGTTTCAAGTCGCTAAGTGGTCTGGTTGCCGAGATATGGGCCAAAAACTGCATTTTTTTCGAGGTTTTTTGGCTTTTCCGGGAAATCCAGGAAGGAATTCCGGGCATTTTTTGGGCCCACAATCATCCTCGGAACTTGCTTAACTTGCTTTTGGAACTAGTCCTCGATATTGCTTCGTTGAGGAGGAGATACGACTTAAAGCTGCGGACACACATCCATCCATCCATCCAGAAATAACGAATTAATAATCGCAATTGTCAGTATGGAAATTGCGCTAAAAAGGAATGTGATCTAAACTAATATTATAAATTTTAAAAAAAGAATGAAACGAGCGCGGGAGACAATTACACATCTCAAGCACCCGTCTTTCATATTCTTTTGACCGACATGCAAGACATGAAGTTACACTTTTCACAAGTTTCGGCGGGCATAAAATGAGATGAACATCTTGTTAAACGTGATTACTTGGGGCAGTGTCAACGTTCAGAAACTTAATGTATGTTTTCACTGCCCTGTTTCTCTCAACTACCCGATTCTCTCAACTTCAACGTGAGAGATCAGATATGTTTACTTGATTGCATTACATCTTGCCTGGATCGCTGCATTAATAAGAAATAAATATCACAGATTCGTGTATCGCTATCCGATCAGTAAAATAGCATACGTTCACATACGGTCTACAAACTACACTCTAAAGCATTGGTTCTTTACTTTTTGAAGGTACCAAACACTACAAGTTTCATATGCGCATTCACCAAACCCTTTTTTACTTTCTCGTATATACGAAGTATTGAGAAAGTCTGGTAATCGTGCAAAACAAAATCGAAATTATTGCAAATCTCGACGTTTTACACATCCCTGAGTCTAAAAAACATAATTTTGCAATCTTGTTCGTATGTTTGTGTGTGTGTGTATGTGTGTGTATGTGTGTGTGGATGTGTGTGGATGTGTGTGTGTGTCTGTAAACACGATAACTTTAGTACCATTTAACCTAGGTTGATAAAATTTCATATATAAGTATTATATCAAAATCGTACATCCGCTTCAACTTTTGAGCGATTTCCGATAACCGGAATTTTCAGAAGCCTATAACTTGAGTTCTATTTCAGATAGATAAATGAAATTTCACATGTAAGTTAAAGATCTAATTCTCTGCCTTCTTTCAAATTTTTAATAATTTCCGTTGATTGGAAGTTGTAATTTTTGCTATTTCCGATTTCTCATAAAACGCAAGTGAATTTATAAAGTACTAATAATATTCCGCACTATTATACACATTTTATTTTGCGTTCACTTGGTGTGCAATTCTTTTTTTCACGAGATTCTATTCTTTTTTTTTTAAGTTTGAGTAATTAATAAATCGGGAGTGATCTCCCCTAAACTTTTTCGAATATTCTTATATAAAACAACAGGGGATGGGAACTCGTGATATAGACATGATTTTTAATCTATTTTAAATACTTAAACTTTTTAAAATAGAATAAAATCTCGTGGAAAAAGAATTGCATATAAAGACTGTCCTAAACGAATTAGCATCTGCTACAAACTTCCCTCTAAACTCAGATGAGGTTTATTTTTGTCTGACAGCACTAATTATTTTTACTTTCGTGTATACAGAGTATAGAGGAAGTATTGTAATCGTGCAAAAAAAATCACTTGAAATTTTGACAGTTTTCATCGTTTTAAACCCCAGTACTTCATCATATACGGAGTATAGGGGACTTATTTAATCTGGCAAAAATAATAAATGCAGATGTATCAAAATTTCAACGTTCTATGCGTAATCGAGTCGGAAAAATTGGGCTTTGCAATTCTGTCCGTATGTCTGTTTGTGTGTGTGTGTGTGTCGGTGTGTCTGTGTGTCTGTGTGTGTGTCTATTTTTAAATAGAAGGTCTAACTCATTTATTTCCTCTTATTTCAGCGACATGACCCTATATTGGATAATAATGGCATCAGAGGTTCTCATCTGTGTAACCGCCACAGCCGCGCAGAACAACAGCACAGTGGGTGACGAGCGCTTTGTAACGACCACTGACCATCAACAGACGCCCAGTGTCGTTAATCCCGACACACGCGCCAATATCAGCATTGTGAACATCACAGACAGAGAAATCAAAGACCTGCCTACAGCGGCCAGCGGAAATACAATTGCTGGGTAAAAGACCGTTTTAAAATACCGCACAGAAAGTGCCGGCGCCAGGTTATTTAGCGCCCTAGGCAAAACTCATTAAAACTTATTATTAGGTCTTGTGCGACCCCTTCCTCACGGCACCCAAATGCGACAGAGGCGTGTACAACATCCTGTCTGTAGGTATTCGTCAATGTCTTAGGAGATCCCACCTCTAGGCCGTGGACATCTCATTTGGTACCGATCCACCCACCTGATATAAAAAAGCACACTCTGCCCGCAGGTTCAAGATTCCAACACTTTATTTCTTCATGAATAATTACAGTTCAGATAATTAGGTGAATCTCAACAGACCTCTACTGTCACAGGTCCACACACTGTATCACTCCGCATCTCATTCTACTATCACTTGTCTCTGCATTCAGTCCATTCTACATCTCTCTCCATTCCAGCGCCCGATCGTTCCATCTTCGCGGGCAGAGTGTGCTTTTTTTGCCTATTTTTCATACTACAACGTATGTAGTTTTTTTTTTCTCTACGCAACAGTGAGTTTTAGATAAGGTAGAAATAATCACTGCTGCAATCGATTAGTTTTTTTTTCAAATCCACTAGTCTAGCAAGGTGCAAAAAAATATTATTTTTTGTCGGATTATAACCCCCCCCCCCCCCAATCCCCCCTCCTCCCTAAACGGCAGAGTTTCTTCCAGGCATCTCTCCGGGGGGGGGCTGCGTTAAGCGCCGACCCAAAAAGGGAGCAAATGTGATAGGTAATAACATAGAGATCTCATTACTGAATTTACTGAATTGTATACAGTCGAAATAAAGAATGTGGACTGCTACTTGGCATTACAGACTAATTTAACTGTTTTCTACATCAATTGTGTGACACCAAAATAATAAAGCGGGAATGATCTCCCCTAAACTTTCACAAATATTCTTATGTAACACTACGAAATTTTGATACGGGGGTCGTCCATAAATGACGTCACACTCGTATGGGGGAGGGGGTCCGTAATTTTGTGACGGTGTGTGATGAGGGGGAGGGGGGGTTCAGATGGTGCGACGTCACATTTTTGCATTAAAAAAAGCAATGTTTCAATATAAATTTTAGACGTTATTCCACGTTTTAGAAAACAGTTTTAATAAATTGTAATAGGTATTGATTAAAATACTATTTTGACAGAGTTCAAAACAAACAAAGATTTCAATAAAGTAATTAAGGTCTGAAATAGTTTAGTATAGATATGTATTATTGGAATACATTTTAGATCTAGGTAGGGTCTAGATCTGTCTGAGTCTAGTTTTCCGTAGATCTAGATCACCTGGATCTAGAATCTCTAGATCTAGAAGATCTAGAATATCTAGATCTAGAGCTAGATCTAGAATATCGAGATCTAGATTTAGATTCTAGAATCCTAATACATAATTTTTTCAAGTTTAGGCCGAGAAAATTGTATAAATTTTATAGCGCACGTAGATCTAAATCATATTTGAATGAAATAGTTCATTTCTTTATATTCTAAACTCGGAAGATGACGTCATTAATTCTGTGCTATTTTTTTAGTATAAACATTAGTGACGTAATTGTTTAATGCGTTCTTTTTCACAACTATAAACACTTTTCCGGTTGCATAATTAAAACTGTTTTTCTACATTCGAATAAGCCTTTATGTTTTATTTTTCTTCTTTAAATAAAATTGTGTTTATACATTTAAACATTTAGAGAGAAGTGCGCACATGGACTTTTATATTAGAGAAAGTATAGGGGAGATTACCCCCGGTTAATTTTAAAAGAAATGTGTACACGTGTTTGATAAAAAAAATTAAAAGTTTAGTTTTTATAGTAAAAACCAACCCACCCCCAACCCCCTTAATCCGCTACTGGTGGCACCGGTATATTAATCTAGTGGTAGCACTGAAATATTAATTGAGTGGTAGCACTGCTCATTTATTGAATTATTCTATTTCCACTCAAGCAATAGGGATGCTTACAGCTCACGGCTTAAACGTGTTGTGTGTAACATTGATGCTAGTGCAGCTACCAGAGATGGAACACGTCGATTTCTGCTGCACTCTATGGCACCTAACTATTGCTCAGGTACGTGTATAAATCACGACAACGGTATGTTGACCGAGTGGATTACAGACATCAGTTCGAAAAACAAAAAAAAACTGTACAAGGTACTCTTATTACACAAATACGACACTAGGTAGACGTGTGTATGTGTGTGTGTGTGAATGGGTGTTAGTGTGGTGTGGTGTGGTGTATGTGTGTGTGTGTTTGAGTGTGTGCAAAGTACAATTTCGAACCTGACGGTAAATCAGGTATCCATCGGAGCTGGGTGGACTGCGATCTAGATCTACGCCTACACATGGAGTGAAGAAATATTTTATAAGGGTTGCATAACGTATTACATAACGGGTATTTTTAGAGGTGTGACCATGTTTTCTAATAAACCGGGAGTGATCTCCCCTAAACTTCTCGAATTTTCTTATATAAAACAACAGGGGATGGGAACTCGGGCTATAGACTAGATTTTTAATCCATTTTAAATACTTAAAGTTTTAAAAATAGAATAAAATCTCGTAGACAAAAGAATTGCACACCAAGTGAACGCCAAATAAAAAAAAGTGCATAATAGTGCGCAATATTATTAGTACTTTAAAATTTTACATTAGTTTTTTGAGAAATCGGAAGTAGCGTAAATTACTACTTCCGGTCAATGGAAATTACTCAAAATTTAACAGAAGGTAGAGAATTAGATCTTTTACTTACATGTGAAATTTCATTTATCTATCTGAAATAGTACTCAAGTTATAGGCTTTTGAAAAATTCAAAGTAGAAAAAGTACCTCTTCCGGTTATCGGAAATCGCTCAAAAGTTGATACGGATCTACGATTTTGATAAAATACTTATATATGAAATTTCATCAACCTAGCTGTAACGGTACTCAAGTTATCGAGTTTACACACGGACAGACAGACATACACACAGACATACACACAGACACACGGACATACGGACACAATTGCAAAGCCCAGTTTTTCAGACTGGATTACGCATAAAACCTCTTAATTTTGATAAATCTGGATTGATAATTTTTGCCCGATTAAAATAAGTCCTCTATACTTCGGATGTGAGGAAGGACTGAGGTGTAATACGGTGAAAATTGTTAAAATTTCAAGTGATTTTTGTGCACGATTACAATACTTTCTCTATACTTCGTATATACGAGAAAGTAAAAATGGAGTTCTTTAAATGTAAACAAAAATGGCGGAATATTTCTTGGATCTTAGTTTTTGGAACGCTGGTTTGTCCAGATTTCCGCCCAGACGCCTCAGGGTGTGCTGTAAGAAATTATTGAGTTTAGGCTAATCATCCTCCTCAATAGTGATGTCGCACCATCCAAAAGAGAGACTACATGAATGGTGCCGGTTTCGTTTTATTCATCGAATGTAGTAGCCCACTATATCCCTGTTGCAGTTTGACATTTATGATGTCCACACGGAGGGTTAGGAGGGGTTTCCAGAAAAAAAACGACTTGTTGTCGCATGTGGACTGGGGAGGGGGGGGGGAGTTGGAGGTCTACATTTTGAATTCAATATCTAACAATTTAATTACTAATAATTTTAAAACGAACTAAACTCGTAACCTGCATGTAAAAAGTAAAATTAAGACGACAATGTTGAGGTGTGTTTATTTTTAAAATAATAAAACCCAGCTGAACATGTAAATAAAGCATAAAAAAAGCTAAAATGATGTCACACCTCAGTCCACCACCCCTCTCAAGGCTGTATTTTTTACTTTCTCGCATATACGAAGTATAGAGAAAGTCTTGTAATCGTGCAAAAAAATCGAGAACGTTTTACACCTCACTGATACAGAAAAAAATAATTTTGCAATATTGTCCGTATGTCTCTCTCTCTCTCTCTGTGTGTGTGTGTGTGTGTGTGTGTGTGTGTGTGTGTGTGTGTGTGTGTGTGTGTGTGTGTGTGTGTGTGTGTGTGTCTGAGTACCGTTAGAGCTAGATTGATGAAATTTCATATATAAGTATTTTATCAAAATCGTTGATCCGTATCAACTTTTGAGCGATTTCCGATAAACGGAAGTGGTACTTTTTCTACTTTGAATTTTTAAAAAGCCAATAACTTTAGTACTATTTCAGATAGATAAATGAAATTTCATATGTAAGTAAAAGATCTAATTCTCTGCCTTCTGTCAAATTTAGAGTAATTTCTGTTGACCGGAAGTACGAATTTACGCTATTTCCGATTTCTCAAAAAACGCACGTAAATTTATAAAGTACTAATAATATCCCCACTATTATACACATTTTAGTAGGCGTTCACTTGGTGTGCAATTCTTTTTTTTTTACGAGACTCCCTTTTAATATAAAAAGTTTAAGTAATTAAAAATGGATTACAGATATTGTCTATGTCTTGAGTTGCCATCCCTCGTAGTTTTATATTTGAATATTCGAGAAAGTTTAGGGGAGATCACTCCCGGTTTATTTAAACACTGTTTTTCAAAAAAATTAGTGAGTTTGGTCAACGTTGTGTGGGACTAAATCTATGATTGATTAACATTTATTTAAACTTACAAACATGTGTATTGACCAACGTGAAGTAACAGCTTAAATACACACACACACACACACACACACATATATATATATATATATATATATATATATATATATATATATATATATATATATATATATATATATATATATATATATATATATGAAATTGTCATGAGAACATTCCTCTCACAGATATTTACTACAGCTATACAGAAATAAGTGATGACACGGAAAGATTTATTCCATCCAGGTCTAATCTCCTGCCGCTAAATGAAAACGAGTATTTTCCGAATTATATAACTATTAACGACTTTAAAGTCAAAATGCCAAATGTACAAACTTTTCTAACGGTGATAGAATCGAGCGGTTTATCTTACGAGTCAATCGTATCTGACGTGAACAAACTGGAAGATTTTACTCAAGCCTGCCGGCAACACCTTCGGTTGTGGGGATTTGACGGCCTTGTTATTCACTGGTTATACCCGCCAGAGGCCAGGCAGCTTACCACTTTGTTGAGACATCTGAAAATGACATTCTACCGGGAAGTCATCACAAACAGTTACAGGCTTCAAATTGGTGTTGTATTAGCTGGATTTGTGCAAAACATCTCGCAGTACTATGAGGTACGTGGAATTTAGAAAACAATATTTATGTTTAAGACAATCAGTTTTGATTTAATTTTTTTAAACTTTAGAAGACTTGTTTGAGATATAAAATAACGCCTTAAGAAGACAAATTAGGGTTCAAACAAGGTCTTTAGAGGACTATTTTAGGTTCATACAAGGACTTTAGTAGACCAATGCGGGTTCAACTTTGAGGTTTAAAACAAGTAATTTAAATGATAATTTTGAGGTTTTAAAAAAAAGGATTTTAGAAGACAATTTTGGTTTCAAACAAGAACTTTAGGCTCAAACATTAGGTTGTTAAAATAGGATAGCTGTACAGTCAGAGAGATGTATTTAATGTATTTTAGAATGTGGTGAAATACTATAGTAGATGGAAATTATTTTATCTTCATTGCTTTATAAATTTTATAATAAAAGACTAGACTGCTTAATTGAAATATTTATCTTTCTGAGAATATAAACTTTTAGGTTGGACTTCTAAACAATTTTGCGGACCAAATAACATTACTAACATTTAATCCCGACATTGAAGACAAGAATAGAACTCAACTCCTCACACCATTGTACCCAGCCCGAGATAACGACCAACCCGTCAGATTCACCCCACAGACGTCCACACTAGAAGAGGTGTACCGACCAAGTGAGATGTTTGAAGGCGCCAAGACAAACAAGACAGGATACATCGATAGCCACTACCTGTCTGGGTTGGCCAAACGGTTTGGTGTGGCTAGCAGTTCCTTAATGAGTCAACATTCTCTCGCCAATTTAACTGCGCAAAGCGAAACGAGAGACGACACTGACCGGAGCATTGGATCACATGCCAGTGGCAAGCCAATTAAAATGTCCAGACAGAGTCGCCAAACTGATACGATCCAACATAATACTTTCAGTATCGATTCCATGTTAAAAAAGATGATTGACAGTGGAGCGGATAAATCGAAAGTGAATGTGGTGATTTCCTTGGTAGGTTCATTGTTGTCAAGTGAGTTTGTAGCCATCAATGTTATGCAATATTGCCAAAATGCTGTCAGATAAATTTGTATGTAATAAAAGTGCTGTTCTAGTTCTATATAAAATATTAGCGTACTCGTCCCGCGCGTTGCTGCGGTCTCAGAAGAAAGGATGATGCAATATTTTAAGATGATTTCATTAATCCGTTACCAATCGAGTATTTTTAGAAGCGTGATCTTGCTTTCCGATCTTCTAATTGAATCATGTAAAAACAAATGCACATTGCGTAATCGGGGGGTTCTAAACGTGTATCTAATCGTTATTTTTAGAAGTGAAACTTGTCTGACGAAATTATTACCGATTGTGTGTTTTTAGACGCGTTACCTTGTTTTCTAAAACTGAGTTACTTAAATGTACATGTCGGGGGGGGGGGGGTCGTTTTTTTTAATTTGATTTATGGATATCAAGAGAGTGTGAGGGGATCCCTCTCCTGATACCAAAAATGTAAGGGGGAGGGGTAAGGGGTCGGTCTTATACCGATAGAGAGATGGTGATGGTTTTATTCTCTCGATTTCGTGCATCTTCGTTGGTACAAGGAGGTTTACCAGACCTGAGCAAAACTAATTACACACTTAGACAACATTAATAGTTAACTAAAAATAAAACGTATTAACCCATAGTTCAATTTATTTATTACATTCATTAGACTCCAATTTGGTCTGCAAATGTTCAATAACAGTAAAACAATACATATAAGACATGGCCCGTTGATATTTAATAAAAAAATTACTGGAATTACAAATACCAGTCAAAAAGACAAAAATCATCAAACTTACATTTGAATGCGGAATTTATCAACTTGGTGAACTGACATTAATTCAGAAAATAACATATATAAGCGTGAGTAGCAATCCTACATTTACACAACTCAGAATTTACACAGGTAATTGTCATTTTCTCTAGTCGTAACTCCACTACTTGCACTGCTTCGGTAATCTCAGAACCAGACGTGTAAATATTATTATTCCTAGTCCTTATTGTAATTCTGGCACTGCTTACGTAATATCAGAATCACACGTGTAAATATTATCATCTCTAGTCCGAAGTTTACTTGTGGCACTACTATGTAATCTAAGAATCACACCTGTAAATGCTAGTATCCCTAGTTTTCAGAGTTTCTTCCATGCATCACTTCTACCGCCCCATCACCCGAACGAAATCCCTTCACTCCCCCCCCCCCCCCGAAAATTTCAAGTGACCCCCCCCCCCCCCCCCACCATAAGGCCTAGACTAGTATCTAGCCCCAGCTATGTGTGTATGTTTCACCCATCGCTACTCTTATATAGGCTAATAAGCCCAACCACTTTTCGGACCACCTGCTTGATCCAAGCTGACCCAGGTCGTGGCCTTTACGCCCATAAACTAAGAAGACAGTCGTCAGCGCTTGGGCTGACATCATTGTGCCAGGCAGTCCAATAACAGAAAACGCAGCGAACTGACCATCGTGGTCAAACCTGAGCTGTGATGAATGGCATGAGGAAGCTAGAATCTGACCGTCAACATCGCTGATTAAATTCACACCATGTGAGGTCAGAGGCGTAGCGATTGGGGGGGGCAGGGGGGTACATATGTCCCCGGGCGCTGACCTTAGGGGGCGCCAAAATGGGTTGTAAAAATAAATTAAAATGTCATTTTAGCTGCATTTTAGCAGTTTTATGGAGGCGCCAAATTGAAAGTTTGTCCCCGGGCGCCGGGAAGGTTCGCTACGCCTCTGTGTGAGGTGCACAACTAGAGTCCGGGGACTAGGTTAATAAAGTGGCCTAAAGCAGAACCTCGCGCCGTGAGACCCGAGTGCCATCTCGTGAGAAGTGGTGGGGGGACGTTACCCAGATTTAGTTATAAAACACAACAAAAATATAACTACAAAAGTAACCAAAGTATGAGAATCAAAAAACAGCCCAAAATAGGCCGACATAATATTCAACAAATAACAATAGCATGTACTATGCAACTATTCTAGTTGATCCCATCTTGAGTGATAATGAGGTAGAACACACCTCAGGTGTAAAGGGCGTAACTGGGTGCTCGGTCGCTAGACTGACGAATCTGACAGAAAAATCGCACCTTGCCGGAGCGCCGCCCATAAGAAATTTTAAATTTTGTTTTCTTAGAAACCTTCACACGAGCAGCATCCTCATCAACTGCCCAAAGTTTCATGGCACCCGGATGAACGGTGTCAAATCGCATCCGCCTTTAATTTATTTTGTATACCTTACATAGAAAAGAATCGAATCGCAACATGCCGTGGCGCCGCTCTTCAGAAATTTGAATTTTTTATTTCGCAGAACAGCAATCTTCCTATGACATGGGTCGGCAACCTGCGGTTCGCGAGCCGCATGCGGCTCTTTTGGTGTCACGATGCGGCTCTCCAGCTCCTTGCACAAATATTAATAGTTACATTATTTAATTTTCAAAACTCATAACTAAAATTATACTGTAAGGATACACAAGTTTAAACAGGATAAAAACACTCAGCCCTGTGACAACAATCCCATGCTTGCCACTGCCCTACTGGCGACTTTTTCGAATATCGTTATTGGGGAATGTTAATTTAGAATGCATTTCCCTATCCGTCAGTAACCATTAAATTTACGTGAGTGACGTAGTTATTATTAGCTTCCTACTGTTGAGCCGGGTACAGGGCGGTGGGGACTTGGCTCTGTGGGATGGAAGATAGGCCTAATGAGAACCAAATGACATAAGTGACAGATACAGTGTTTCTTCCAAACTTTTTTTCCCGGGGGGGGGGGGGGCACTTGATATTTTCGGGTGGGGGGGGGCGGCCAACATTTTCCGGGGGGGGGGAGGCGACACTGGTCGAAATATATGTTTTCGATATAAAAGTCCAATTCGTTTTTGGGAGAGCGGTAGACTTTCTTCGAGGGGACAGAGCCCCCCCCCCCCCCCCAGAAGAGATGCCTGGAAGAAACTCTGCACAGATACACGGTAATCAAGCCAATATCCATTCCAGTTGGTCGGAGTTTTTCGTTTTGAGGCCTGCCTGGCTAATGGGAGACATCTCCTGAGCCGGTGTTATCCGTAAATATTTTTTAAAAAATTAACAGCTTCTAAGGTGGATTGGGATAGTCCAATATTTTTATTTTTTGCTTACTAATTTCATTATTCTGGCAAAACAAGTGTATGTTTTTATATGAATAAATATTATTTCATATGTAAAGCTATTTATTTTAAATAATAAATAAAATTTATTTACCAAATGCTAATCAAATAATAAAATATTGAAAAAAAAGTGTCAGTGGCTCTTTGGCTCTTTAAAAACTGGGAAATTGTCAAAATTTTAACTTTTGGCTCTTCCGCCTCAAAAGGTTGCCGACCCGTGTCCTATGAGTATTCACAACAACATCCCGAAGTTTCGTGGTGATCGGATGAACGGTGTACTAATGCAGAAAGGACATATAAAGGGAAGGACATTCTTTGATTATTTTTTTATACATAGATAATACTCCTGCTCTTTTATTAAGGTTGGGCAAAGTTTCCTTCTAAAAGACAGGACCGTGGCAGGGTTAAATGCTCCAGCCATTGGAGTTGGGACTTCAACACTCTCAGATAAGACAGGGTAGGTTTTTATGATAGGTTGGTCAGTATAAGTTGTGAGAATAGATTCGCTAAGATAGGTTTGTCAGGATAGGTTTGTTATGATAGGTTTCCCAGGATACGTTGTGAGGATAGGTTGGCCATGTTAGGTTTGTCAACATACCATAGCACCAGAGCCCGCCCATGTTAGGTTTGTCAACATACCATAGCACCAGATCCCGCCCATGTTAGGTTTGTCAACATACCATAGCACCAGATCCCGCCCATGTTAGGTTTGTCAACATACCATAGCACCAGATCCCGCCCATGTTAGGTTTGTCAACATACCATAGCACCAGATCCCGCCCATGTTAGGTTTGTCAACATACCATAGCACCAGATCCCGCCCATGTTAGGTTTGTCAACATACCATAGCACCAGATCCCGCCCATGTTAGGTTTGTCAACATACCATAGCACCAGATCCCGCCCATGTTAGGTTTGTCAACATACCATAGCACCAGATCCCGCCCATGTTAGGTTTGTCAACATACCATAGCACCAGATCCCGCGACGCTAGAAGAAGGCATCCCTTTAGGGCATCTCATGGACGACAAATAAATAAAGTACTCAATTTCATTTCAAAATTTAATTTTCTCCAATTTTGCATTGATAAGTGTGGTTGAATTTTCTTTATTCAACAGTCTACACTGTTGCGTAAATGTGTATATATATATATATATATATATATATATATATATATATATATATATATATATATATTTATTTATTTATTTATTTATTTATTTATTTATAAATTTATAAGTATATATAATAACTACACATATATATAGATATATATATATATATATATATATATATATATATATATATATATATATATATATATATATATATATATATATATATAAGATTAAGTATTATCGTAGATATTGTCTTTGATTGTTTTTTTTCTTTCTGCTACATCTTGACCACCTGAGCTATGATGGTGAATCCACATCCAGCAGCACATACAGTCAACTATATCAGCCATAGGCACCTTAATTAATCAACAGTAATACAAGATAAATTCATCAATAATTAACATTTTTTTCTAGAAAAGACCACAAGATAAGTTACGGTTAGGTGCAAACGCCGACGGCAGGAAAGGCGCCTTCAATAATCAACAGTTTCGATTAGACGTCGGCCACGAGATGGACACATTCATTTCAGCTTCAGTATTTTAGTCATGAATCACTTAATGGCTTTGCATGTTTCATTTTTTTTTTATTTCCGAAAAAGCGCCACTGTCCTAAAAATGCTTGCGGGGAGGGGGGGGGGGAAGCGCCCGCTGCTCTTTCATAGACACACCAGGTCTGTCACTTGTCTGTTGAAGCTATGCTTAAATGCCTTATCCCATAGCTTTTCACTTCTGCAGACACGTGTTTTACTACGAGATGTGCCAACGCATTAAAAATGGAACTAACATGAGAGCCTCTTTCAGGGATCTTACACCTTTCTGGTGAGTTGACAGATGCCATTGTCCACTCAGTGGCATATAAATTCTACATTTAAATATACACACCCATACATTTATATATATATATATATATATATATATATATATATATATATATATATATATATATATATATATATATATATATATATATATATATATATAGCTATAGAGAGAGAGAGAGAGAGACTGAATGAACTTACTTTTTAAAAAATAGCAATTTAAATGAAAGTATATGACAAGAAAATGCAAAAGATAAAATAAAATGATGATATCATTAAACTAGCCTCACTAATGTCAAAACACGTGAAATAATTTTGAAAAAGAAACTATCCGTCACACGATGCAAAACTCGTGGTTTAACTGACCAAAGTGTTCGTAAACCATCTATCATCTATCACACGTTGCGCATATCTAACCAGTGACGTATGCCGGGGAGGGGGGGGTTATGTTCACTCTGAGTTGGTTATTTTACCCCCTCCCCCCTCCCCCACCTCACCACCAGAACAGGACAGGCCGTAATTGTGTAGAGTGACCTTAATGTCACACATAGGTATACGCTGGGTAGGATAATTGACTTAAAGTGACAAGACAGTGGTGAATAAAATCGAACCCCCCCCCCCCCCAACCCAACCCGAACATTTGGGAAAACGCGTAAAGTACATTGCCGCCGGAATCATAGCTTTGAAACAGGTAAAACTCGATGAATGTTGTTTTGCAATTACCAGTAAAGAGGTGTGTGATCAATAGTGATCTAGCCCATACCTTACCATTATGTTAAAAATGATCTTTAAAGAACACACAAAAAAAACAGTAAATGAATGATCTGAACTGCAAGACCAATATTTTAGTTAGATGTAGGCTATTATTCAAAATGTTCCACCTATTAAATTTGGTTTTCTATAGATTGAAAAGCGTGATTTTATACCAACTCTGATATCAAAATCTTTCATTACGCTGTAATGTTTTAGCATTTATGATGACAATATATTTAATATTGATTGTAGTCAACATATTTTTTGTATAAACGAATAGTGTTAACCTGTTATATTACATACTAAAGTAATTATTGATCTGTTTTGACATTTACAATTAAATGTGTAGAAATGTATATTAAGAGAGTGATTATTTCTCCTAGTTCGCTTGTCTTAATTAATATTCTAGGAATCATTATGTCAATGTTGTTCTACAAGGATTACAAAACAGATTGTGTTGCGTTCATTGTCTTTGTTGTATTGTGTGTATATTTTGTTTGCTTTTTGTTAAAAGTGATAAACTGTTTTGTTTTGTCGGCCTACATTGTGTGTTTGTTATTATTTATGCAGAATACTACTTTCAATTTATATTACATCAAAGCGAAGCAATGACATACAGCTTATATATATTTATATATATATATATATATATATATATATATATATATATATATATATATAATGGAAAATTTTGAACCCCCCCCCCCCATGAAACAATCATGGCTACGCCACTGTATCTAGCAGCATAAAATTGACCGTCCTCAGAAGTTTGTCAATCAAACCTGGCTTTGGAGACTTGTGCTGCACCATATGCTAACATTGAAAAAATAAAGATTTTTGTTTGAAGAATTCATTGATTGTGTTCGATAAAGTGCCCCGAGCAAAGCGCTAAAAGGCTACCATTGACGGGGATTAACAAACAGCAACAATCTGTATTGGATCTGTAATGGATTATCTTCACAGTTTTGCACACAATATCACAATCTAAAAATCATTTCACATTATTTCGTTGTGTAATTTTTATGTGATAAAATACATCAGGCATGTGTGCTAAAACATTGCTCTAAAGGAAAGAAAAAACAATTGTGTTACAATAACACGTTTTTCCCCCCACATTTACCAAACCAAAAACTCTTATTACAATACATGTTATAATGTGTTAATTATTAAAATAAAAACATAATAATTTTGGGCGATAACCTTGGACAATAGGCGTTTTTGGGAAGTTGGCCATATGACAAACATCCACCACCCACCCACATTTTGAACACATACGAGCCAACACTAGTTGACCAGTGGTCTACTGTTTAACATAGTTATGTTGATTGTTCTAGACATGACAAGATCCTCACGACCCGTACTTTATGTCGTTATATAAACAAACCCTACTCTATCACTTATAATGATGAATGATCCATAAAAAGCAATGTACATCTCTAATGAACAGGTACTTGGAAAAAGAATGGGTCACTTATGAGGATGAACGAAGTATAACTCAAAAGATTGAATACCTAAAAGAGCATAACATAGGAGGTTTGATGATATCTTCTCAATCCGAAGATGACTTCTCTGGCGCGCATTGCAATAAAGGAAATTTTCCCTTGTCACGTCTGGCATACGAGTTAAGTAACTTAGGCGAGAGTGACCTCTGGAAATGTGAAAAATGTGAGCAATATTGCTCCTCTACACTATCCATATGCTCGCCCAGTTTGAGCTTTGTTGCCTTACTAATGCTGCTAGCGACTCGATAAAGGCAGCCCTTGTGCGGGTTTCATTACTACTGTTTGTTTCTTATTTATTTAAGTTTGTTTATTAAGCTTTTTGTTTCTTTCAAATAAAACTAGAATTATCATTTCATGTTAAATTGCTTCAAACTAACGATTGTATTTGTTTTCGTGGTAACAAGTAGACAATAAATAAAATTATAATTTATTGTATTCTGTTTAAATCGGCACACTTTGCACAAGATCAAGTTCCCAAGTGTCACATAAGATCAGGTTTCCTAGTCCACACTATGAGATAAAGTTCCCCATTACCACATAAGATCAAGTTCCCTAGTACACCACACAAGATGAAATTCCCTAACCCACCACACAAGATCGTTACCTAGTCCACCACATGGGGTCAGGCTCTATAGTGCCACATAAGATCAAGTTTCCTAGTCGTGCTTCGCCCACCAAGAATCGAAACTGGCGAGCAAAGTTTCAACCAATTACATTGAAACCTGGCACGTTGATCAAGATCCGACTTTATTTAATAGAGGTTCATTCTTTTTAGTATTATAATTATATAAAAGCTTGTTATTAAAACGTTTTTGTGAATGTTTTAAAACTTTAGTATTACTTGTGCGCTAATATTATGTAGGCTTTATTTTTCAATTAAAAAAAAACAATTGAAATAAACCGGGAGTGATCTCCCCTAAACTTTCTCGAATATTCTTATATAACTTGGAATATAGACATGATTTTTAATTACTTAAACTTTTTAAAAAAATTCATAAAAAACGTTTTAATAACAAGCTTTTATGTAATGATGCACTAAAAAGTAGAAAATAAATTATAGACTACTATTTAAATAACTATAAAGAAAAGCGTGGGTCACTTTAGTATCTATTGGATACCTTTACTAATGTTAAGGAAGACACCCACGCTTTTCTTTATAGTTATTTAAATAGTAGTCTATAATTTATTTTCTACTTTTTAGTGCATCATTACATAAAAGCTTGTTATTAAAACGTTTTTTATGAATTTTTTTTTCAGTACTTTACATGTTTTATTTACAATAGAGTTACATGACTAAAAACCATTGCGCGCCTACTGAACATCACGTTCAGTAGGCGCGCAATGGTTTTTGAACGCAGCCATTACGTGATGGCGCAGCTATTGAAGGTGATGACGCGTGTGGTGTGGTTGGCTAGACATGCCTACTAATTCGGTCCAAATTTTAATTAATTAATAAAAAATTAATTAGGCATCCAATTAAGTCAAATTTAGTTTCAGATTGCATTGTCTTCATGTCTTGACCCACGTGCCAACTGTGAATCGTGTCGGTCAAGTAGAAGTTTCCGAGTTTTCACTCCTGCGTTTCTATCTAGACAGACTGACGACTGACGACAGAGGAAGTGAGTTAAATAAAAGCTTGTAAAAAAATTCATAAAAAAACGTTTTAATAACAAGCTTTTATGTAATGATGCACTAAAAAGTAGAAAATAAATTATAGACTACTATTTAAATAACTATAAAGAAAAGCGTGGGTCACTTTAGTATCTATTGGATACCTTTACTAATGTTAAGGAAGACACCCACGCTTTTCTTTATAGTTATTTAAATAGTAGTCTATAATTTATTTTCTACTTTTTAGTGCATCATTACATAAAAGCTTGTTATTAAAACGTTTTTTTATGAATTTTTTTTTCACTACTTTACATGTTTTATCTACAATAGAGTTACATGACTAAAAACCATTGCGCGCCTACTGAATATCACGTTCAGTAGGCGCGCAATGGTTTTTGAACGCAGCCATTACGTGGTCGTGATGGCGCAGCTATTGATGACGCGTGTGGTGTGGTTGGCTAGACATGCCTACTAATTCGGTCCAAATTTTAATTAATTCATAAAAAATCAATTAGGCATCCAATTAAGTCAAATTTAGTTTCAGATTGCATTGTCTTCATGTCTTGACCCACGTGCCAACTGTGAATCGTGTCGGTCAAGTAGAACTGTCCGAATTTTCACTCCTGCGTTTCCGTCTAGACAGACAGACAGACTGACGAGGAAGTGAGTTAAATAAAAGCTTGTAAAAATAGAATAGAATCTGATAGAAAAAAGAATTACGCACCAAGCGAACGCCAAAACAAAATGTGCATACTAGTGCGCAATATTATTAGTACTTTATAAATTTACATGCGTTATTTTTAGAAATCGGAAATAGCGTAAATTAGTACTTCCGATTAACGGAAATTAGTCAAAATTTCACAGAAGGTAGAGCATTTGATCTTTCACTTAAATCTGAAATTTCATTTATCTATCTGAAATAGCACTCAAGTTATAGGCTTTTGAAAAATTCAAAGTAGAAAAAGTACCACTTCTACGATTTTGATAAAATACTTATAAATGAAATTTCATCAACCTAGCTGTAACGGTGCTCAAGTTATCGTGTTTACACACACACACACACAGACACAGACATACGGACAAGATTGCAAAATTATGTTTTTCCGTATCAGTGAGGTGTAAAACGTCGAGATTTGTAAAAATCTCGATTTTTTTTTTTTTTTTTTTTTTTTTTTTTTTTTTTTGCACGATTACAAGATTTTCTCTATACTTCTTAAACACGAGAAAGTAAAAATGCTAAAACAGTTTCTTTCAGGCTTATTTTTCACTCTATGAAATTAGTATTTCATAAGTGATACGAGTTCGAGATGTCATTGTTAAGGTTTGGTCGGGTGTTTATTAGAATGTGCAGCTATCGTGCCGAAATTAAACGATATAGGCCTTCATATATTAGTTTCCTCGTCAAACTTTAGAAAGAAATTTAAAAAAAAAAAAGACTTCTTTTAAAACGACCCACGACCTGCTATTGTAATCCAGATTTTCCTCAGGATGGCGCCCACATTACAGGGACAAGCAGGCGGCCCATAAACATACTATGCTGACAGGGAGGAAATAGCTGGACCATATTTAGTCGCGGGGAGTAACAAAAGGACGTCTGAACATGGGAGATGACGCGTTGCTTAGGGCGTCCGTGGGGAGACTGAAGAGCTTTGTTCACGGTGTTTGTGGTTTTCATGAGCGTACCAAGGGACAAAACGGGTTAATCGAAGAGCGGGTATGTCTTGGATCAAAATTAACCTCAACGGGATAGAAGAACGCTTTTACATAGTATGTCATACTAGACTAGCCCAGTCACACAGACACACACACACACACACATATATATATATATATATATATATATATATATATATATATATATATATATATATATATATATATATATATATATATATATTTATTTATTTATTTATTTATATATATATATATATATATATATATGTGTGTGTGTGTGTGTGTATATATATAATATTATATATATATATATATATATATATATATATATATATATATATATATATATATATATATGTGTGTGTGTGTGTGTGTGTGTGTGTGTGTGTGTGTGTGTATATAATATTATATATATATATATATATATATATATATATATATATATATATATATATATATATATATATATATATATATATATATAATATAAGCGGGCAAGTAGTGTGTCAGTCCTTCCCTCCTTCCTTCTGTCATCGCTATGGATTTTGGAATCATAAATGCAAACATCGCACAGCAGTGTCTTATTATAAGTGATAGAGTAGGGTTTGTTTATATAACAACATAAAGTTATTTTATAAATGCCACTGTTTTTACTCTTTTGCATAACGTAAAGAAAATATTAAATACAGGCACATTGCTAAAACATATTAAAAGGATCAATGTCAAATATCATTTTCGTTTATATTCCTAGAAAAAGTGGATACATAATAACAGTAGGGTAGAAAAATCAAATTAATTTAACTCTTTTTCTAATTTTGACAACGGAGGTAATTTAAAAATAAATTAAACTCACGCTAATAAAAAAAAACACGTGAATACAAATCTACGGACGTCCTAGAAGGAATTAGTAAAGAAATAATATAATTAGCAAAATGTGAATGCAAATTGTGCGGATGTGGAAGAGGAAATTGTTATTAGAAAATTATAATTAGCATGGATTGATAAATAAAAGGCAATCTTTTATTTATTTTATTCACTGAATGTACTGTTTACTACTTATAATTTTTAATCAACTATTCCGCACTATTATAGACGCGTCATCACGTTCATTGGGTGCGCATTGGTTTTAGTTATAAAACTCTATTGTAAATTTTTAAAATTTAAAGTACTGGAAAAAAAAGCGTGAATTGATAGATATATGGTAGGTAAAACACGGATATTTTAAATATTGCCTATTATTTATTGTACGAGAAAAATGGCCCGTTGAGGAAGGATACAACGGGCACTAGGTTGATAGTGCTGTCTATTTTCTCGGTACTTTAATTTATACAAAATATAGTCATAGGCATATCCCTAAACCATGCACCTAATCTCATTCATGACAAAAGTCGCATTTAGAGTTTCTTTCAGGCAACTCTACTTGGGAGGAGGGGGCTCTGCCCCCCCCCCCCCCCCCACACCCCAAAACATGTCTACCGTCCCATTCAACGAAATATAATTATATACTTTTTCCAGTGTCCGCCCCCTCCCAGAAAATTCTACCCCCGTCCCCCAAAAAATTCAACTACCCCACACCTCGCCAGAGAGGAAAAAGTCTGAAAGAAACACTGGTCGCATTTGTAGATCATACAAACTAAAGGAAGAATCTGGGCGGGGCTTCGCCCCTACCGGAAGAGATACTTTAAAAAATCTGCACGCTGAACACTTTTTAGATTAGAAAAAGTTCCCCCCTCTGGGGAGGAAAAAGTCTGAAAGAAACACTGGTGTCGCGCTTAGCCACTACGCGAAGAATTGCATTAAAGAAATTGCAAGAAAACCACTTTTTAGATTAGACACATTAATTAGGCGGTAATTTTATTATAAAGTATCGATGAGGAAATTTCTTTTGAGTTGGGGAGGGGGGGGGGCTCAGACGTTCTTACGCGGGGGTGGGGCTTCGCCCCTACCCGAAGAACTGTATGAAAGAAACTCTTCACGCAAACCACAAAATTGCCTTTTTATTCAATGTTTACTCGAGAATCAATGACGTCATATTACTGTGTGCACTCTCCGGCTTGATATTATTTTCTACTATATGACGTCATACTTCGTTTTCGTTTCACTATGCATGTTTCTAATTTGCTTGTGTTTTCTCTAGAGCGTTCTTGTCCGATACATACACAGATAGATAGATAGACAGATACATAGATACACAGACAGCGAAATTATTATAGATTATTCTATCTTTCGGTTTGCGGACAAGCTGGTGGTTTTATAGGAGAGGAGTAGCGAGGGGGGGGACATGTCCCCGGGTGCCAAACTAAGGGGGCGCCAAAGTGGAGTGGAAAAAAATTAGCGGGGGGTTGGAAATCGAAAGTTTGAGGGCGGTGGGAGGGTGCAAATCGAAAATTCGAGCGGGGGGAATTTCAAATCAAAAGTGGTGCAAATCGAAAGTCTGAGGGGAGGTGCAAATTGAAAGTTTAAGGGGGTAGGGTGGAAATTGAAATTCTATAAACTGATTAAGGCGAGTCTAATCGCGCCCAAGCTGGGTATGATCTGTAAAGGACCATGAATTGTGTGTTTATTAAGCAGTATATACCTGGCATTGGCCGGGTTTAGGAAATATATTACTTTTTGAATTAACTCTAACAACAACCAGGGACTGAACTGCAGTGCCGCCAGACCCCGCAATGCGGGTGGGCCCACGCCATTCAGGGGCCCATAGCCGACCATATTAATTTTTTTTATATAGTTAAAAAAAAAATTTCTTGCATTTTTGACTTGACGGTAAAAGCTTTTGTAAATGACAAAACAGATCTACTACAGTAATGTTATACAGTAGCTAACACATGCTGTTGCGTAAAAAAATATGTGCCTGAGCTGTAGTTTGAAAGATAGGCAAACGTTCAAAACACTTCCAAGACTTATTTCCCTTTTTAAAATAGTTAGATAGGGGTGCTCACAAGCTCCTTTTAATATATTTGTACTAAACAAATTAAAAAGCAATTACTTCTCTTAATTACTTTTTTTTTAAATACATACTAAAGATTGACATAGCATAAAAAGGAAAGATATTTTGAACAAATAATAAAAATACAAAAAAAACATAAAAATAAACATAACACCAGAAACCATTACACATACAAAGCTTTCACGCTTTATATTTTTTGACCGGCTAAAGATTAGAAGGTAGGCAGTATTACAGCAAACATATTGAATAAATCAGTGGCCCTTTTTTTCTAGTTCCGCCACAGACCACAACCAACCAAAACCAAAAAAATTAAACGGAAACACAAACGAAAACACAAACCCAAACACAAACCCAAACAAAACGCAAACACAAACTCAAAAACAAAAAAACATAAACGTATACTCAAAAACAAACAAAAAGCTAAATACAAACGAAAACACAAACCCAACAACAAACGCAGACCCTAACATAAAAACAAACACTAACCAAACAAAAACACAAACGCAAACCTAAGCGCAAACAATAACGCAGAACATAAACACAAACTTAAATACAAATATAAAAGCATAGTGCTCAGAGTATTGCTCTGGGCGCCAAATCGCACAACCAACAACGCCAGCAAAAATAGCGCTTATTAATCAACGACAGCAAGACTCGACACAAAAAAACACAAGCACTCAGCTACAAGCTACAAAACCAAATACGCTGTCACCGATTGTCAGCAATGCGACACAACTAAAGGACCCCAGCTACACGATAAACAGTACTGCAATACAAAAAAAAATGCTAAGTACGAAAACAAATACAATCTCCGATACAGCGCTTAAAACGAACAACGACAGCAAAAGTCAACAATGGACACCGACACAACAACAAACAAAAGAAAGAAGGATGACAGCCCATCGAAAGACCACTCAAGACACCGAAAACGGTAACACTGAAACCAACCCAGCAATCAATCAAATCATCAAGGCTGAACTAATCCAAGACGTCGAAGATACAGAAAGCATAGAGCAAAAAGATATAAGATGAAAAAGAAATGAAGAGGAATTCTACAAAATCCATTTCCGCGTTACACCAGATAACAGATTACTGGTTGAATAACTAAGACACGGAATCATTTGAGCTTTATAAATATCATGTACTTCATGTTCTTAAAACAAAAATAGGAATTGAACTTTATAACAAGCATATATATATATATATATATATATATAATATATATATATATATATAATATATATATATATATATATATATATATATATATATTTCATGAGTTCATTTTTCATGTGAACCTGCTCTTGTTGCATACCCCATGCTCGAGTGGGGAAGCAGCAAGAGAGAAATTATATTTAACGAATATATAAATAAATAAATAAATATATATATATATATATATATATATATATATATATATATATTAGCTGGGCGAAAGTCCCATCTAAAACTTTACTGGGTGGTGTGTCACATAGAGCTAGAACTGGTCCCCTGAAAAACTTGAAAACCTTTTTAGTAGTGATCGTGCTTATTTTAGTAGGGATGGAGAAATGCCTAGTGTTCCGGTTCTGTATCTACTATATCAAAGGCTTGTTTATAACAG
Organism: Physella acuta; assembly: GCF_028476545.2. Lineage (NCBI taxonomy): Eukaryota > Metazoa > Mollusca > Gastropoda > Physidae > Physella > Physella acuta. Next base: position 4,023 of record NW_026733960.1, on the reverse strand, counting down.
ATTGTGGTGGTAACGTATTTCGCGTATTTCGCGTATAATCGGGAAAAAAATTATTGTGTTTGCCAATTGTTGTGATGCCCCAGGTATTTTCTCTTCCTTTTACAAAACGCTAAATGCCACATACTGTTACGCTACACTCCTAACCTTCGGTAGATTTGATCAATGATAGGTTCAACCTATAACCGATACGTCAATAACATTTCTTCAAAGAAAACTTGTAAGCCCTACCTACCTGCGTGTTCAAAATAACTTCCGAACTGTTTCTTCCTCGTTAGCATCAATGTGGGAAAAAAAGAAATCATCTGGCAACAAATAAAACGAAAACTAGGAATCGATTCCTCCACCAGACAAACAATATGATTATTTATAAAGACGTGGAATTTCAAATAATTAACAATTACCGTATGATAATTAAAATTTGAGGATTAAACCATCTCTAATTAGTTAATTTCTACAAACCCAGAAATCAATCAACGTCTCCTGCTTGAATTATAATTCATTGTTTGAGCTGGGCTCTACATGCCAAGCAATTACAGCTTGTCTGAGTGAGTGAGTGAGTGAGTGAGTGAGTGAGTGAGTGAGTGAGTGAGTGAGTGAGTGAGTGAGTGAGTGAGTGAGTGAGTGAGTGAGTGAGTGAGTGAGTGAGTGAGTGAGTGAGTGAGTGAGTGAGTGAGTGAGTGAGTGAGTGAGTGAGTGAGTGAGTGAGTGAGTGAGTGAGTGAGTGAGTGAGTGAGTGAGTGAGGTGAGTGAGGGAGGGAGGGAGGGAGGGAGGGAGGGAGGGAGGGAGGGAGGGAGGGAGGGAGGGAGGGAGGGAGGGAGGGAGGGAGGGAGGGAGGGAGGGGCAGTCAGTCAGTCAGTCAGTCAGTCAGTCAGTCAGTCAGTCAGTCAGTCAGTCAGTCAGTCAGTCAGTCAGTCAGTCAGTCAGTCAGTCAGTCAGTCAGTCAGTCAGTCAGTCAGTCAGTCAGTCAGTCCGTCAGTCAGTCAGTCAGTCAGTCAGTCAGTCAGTCAGTCAGTCCGTCAGTCCGTCCGTCCGTCAGTCCGTCAGTCAGTCAGTTAGTCAGTTAGTCAGTTAGTCAGTTAGTCAGTTAGTCAGTTAGTCAGTTAGTCAGTTAGTCAGTTAGTCAGTTAGTCAGTTAGACAGTTAGTCAGTTAGTCAGTTAGTCAGTTAGTCAGTCAGTTAGTTAGTCAGTTAGTCAGTGGGTGAGTTAGTGGTAGTGGCGGTAACCTAGGGCGCTGTCCATAGGGGGTCTCAAAAATGTGAAATCGCCATTATTAAAAAGTACGTAATAATTGATAATTTTTATTATATTACATCAACTATATAAAAAGGCATAACGATCTATGTAGGTGCCCAGGACGAACTATCAATTTTTGCGTTCCATCTTGCGCTATGGTGAAAATGCGCCCCTACCTCCCTCATTTGAAAGGTCGGAGCGCTTCTTAACCAATGTTTCTTCCAGACTTTTTTCTCCGGGGGGGGGGACTTGAAATTTTCGGGAAGGGGTGGACTAACATTTTCGGGG
>NW_026733959.1:12500-15000 GCF_028476545.2 Physella acuta | reverse complement strand
AAACGCCCCGAGTTCCCCCGCGGCCACCTCGACACCTGGGCGGGCGGCGAGGGGTGTCCTGCGATCGGGGTGGGGAGCTCTACCAGAATCACCCGCCAAACTTCACCGGGGGCGTCTCCCGGCGCCCCTGCGCTCGGGTGACGAACAGCGCCCCGGGCTATCCCGGGCGCCCTATGGCGTCCACCTTCGATCGGAAGGGTGATCTCGACTCGGGCTGAGGCGGGCCACAACAATCCGCGGTCACATCGGAGCCGTCCAGGCTAACGAGGCCCCGGCTCACGGGTAACCCATGGGGCTGGACCGGGAGTCCGCCGTTAAAGAAGAAAGAAATGTAGTGCAAACCAGAACCAGTTTTTTTTATTTATTTTATAACTCGACTAATAATCGTCACAAAATTATAAACTTGGTACCTACGGATAGCCCTGGGCCCAACCTAATACAGGATGTCCATAACTATGCGCTAATTAAATAATTAATGGGTATTAAGGTCGGTCTTAGTAAATTGCTATATAAAGTCTAAGACCAGAACCAGTATTTTAAATTTATTTTATAACTCGGCTCCTAATTGTCACAAAATTTAAAAATTGGTACCTATGGATAGCCCTCGGCCCTACCTAATACACCGTGTCCATAACAATGTGGTAATTAAATATTTACTGGGCGTTAGGGTCGGTCTTAGTAAATTGCTATATAAAGTCTATATAAAATTTTACGAATTTAAAAAAAAAATTCCTACCGTCAAAAATAGCGACGCCTAGACCACCACACCTGTTCTGACGTTAAATCCTACTTGCACACACGTGTGGGAATAGATTAGATATCATCTAGAGATAGAATTCCTAATTATTTAATTAAAATAGAGACTCTAGATTTAATAGTTGTGTCATAGTTACATTAAGTCGAATTAGCGAAGCGGAGGCGGGAACTAGATTCTAGATCTAACACTTCGATTGCGATGAAAAAAAAATAGCTTTATTTTAAGGCCGACAAGGCAAATACGGTTTAATTAATATTAAAGAAATAAGTCCGAACACCTACCTTAAGCGAATCATCTACACAACACATGACTAGAAATAATACACGTCCACACGAAGAGCGATTGAAACGGTGACTGCAACGGTGAAAACTTGTACGACGGAAACATGGCGCCTAGGTTATGCCTACTTCCGGTCTGATGAAAATTTTTAATTCATTTTAAATTTTGCGCTCTATTTCGTCCGCGCTTGTCCACTTAAACTCTACAGAAAAGATAGTCTATATAAAAATAATTCCTAGAAGACAATTTTATGAGAGATCACCCACATTTATTTACCCTGCCTGTCTACCTTAGGGTTAGAGTTTGAATTTTTCTAGATTCAAGCCAAATATGCCGTGTCGATTAAACGACGACGTACATAACAGAGCGAAGACAATGAATGGTTCCTTAATTAACTATAATTACGGTCCTAATACAACTACAATTCACCATAGTACTAATATGTATGTGTATTGTTGTTTTGGGAGTTCTGTCATTACATTTTAAATTATAAAAAAAACGGGTTTACGATACACTTCATTACGCCGCCGATCGTGGTTTTAGATTTAAATTTGGTCGGATTCGGTTTATTATTAATTTATATAATACTTTATACATACTTTAATTCATTAAATACATTTATCTATGTATTTATTTCATTAGTTAAGTATTTGTTTAACTAAAAATTATCAATTTAAGGCATAACAATTACAGAAAACGATTGTATTTGAGATAAGTCTTATCGAACCATTTAGTAGCTGGGTCGGTTTATTATTAATTTATCTAATACTTTATACATACTTTCACTCATTAATTACATGTATATATGCATTCATTAAATCATTTAAGTATTTATTTCATCAAAAAGTATCGATTGAAGGCATAACACTGATAGAAAACGATTGTATTTGAGATAAGTCTTATCGAACCATTTAGTAGCTGGTTCGCGGGTCGGTTTTATTCCTTAACTCTAGATTTAAGTCTATCGTGTTTAATTTCAATTTAATTTATCACAACTTTTAGATTTTGTACTAGATTAAGCTACATTGAAGCTTATTTTTCACTATTTAATCAATAGAGGATATTATATAATATTTTTAAGTCTAATATTACGCAGCCGTTTGTTAAATCTAGTTTTACAACGACGACTCGCGCGATTTCGGTTTGGTTTTAAAACTTAAGTTCATTGATTCTTAAAATATATATTCCAGTTAGAATAGAACTGAATACGTACCACATGATGTATACACACGTATGGGTTATTTATTTATTTTAAATTTAGTTTATTATGACCGATCGTAATTAACTTTGGCGATACCGGGCTGATATGTCTTATCGACCGGAAAACTACTGTCCCTTCGGTCGACTAGTTGGTCTTAGACGGCATTACCGAGGTTTGAAAACTCTTACACCGTGTTTTTATTTTCACATAGATCCTATATTTTGATACCAGTCATTCGTTTAAGTTTAAATTAGAAAACGTGA
>NW_026733959.1:0-5000 GCF_028476545.2 Physella acuta | reverse complement strand
ACAGTGTGAACTTAGACATGCATGGCTTAATCTTTGAGACAAGCATATGACTACTGGCAGGATCAACCAGATAGCTATCGTTTGCGAGACGTTTTTCCACAACACATCGCGGGACGGGAGACAACGCTCTAGCGAGAGAACGGATCCCGGCATTCCCGGATTTTTTCACATCGGACCGCTCACATTTCCCCCTTCACCGTAAACACGGCGTCGCCGGGAAATCTCTCGATTTGCATCGAGCCGACTGCGTTTTGCAGACCCGTCGCCCGTTCCGAGGGCTGGGCCAGTGCGAGACTTTTATCGAGCCACCAATACTGCTTGGTTGCGTTAGCACTGCGCGTCGCCGCTGGCTTCACGCTACGGACACGTACTTTTACCTTCACTGGCGCGACCTGCGCGCCGAGCCCGCATTTTACCGGGAAGCTAGTCGGGAGACTGAGCCACGCACGGTCAGATCGGGCACATGTCGCTGGCTGCGAGGGAGCGCGGATCCTAGCGTCACATAGAGGCTTCACCGACACTCACCTCCACAATAGTAGATACAGACCGTTTTAACCGCCGTATTTCTGCCCATACCTCTAGTGTTAAACCGAAAAATCGGGTACATAGTCTCGGGGAGGACCGGGGTGCCGCCCCATGAGGGGAGCCCGCACGGAGGGCGCCGGGGGTGCCGCGACCCGGGGGGCGGCGCGGGGGTGTCGGGGCGCATCTACGGGGCTCACTCGCGCGGGCGCCACACTTCCGGGGGGCGCCCCAGGTGGGGTGCCAACTTTGGCGCCCCCGACTAAGGGGCCGCCCCCACTGCGGTTACACGCTTTACGACCACCCACCCGCGTTCCCCACCCCAGGGGGCATGCGAATCACCCGCCAGGGGCGTTCTGGGACCGAGGGCGCCGCTCCGGCACAAGGGGGAGCCAAAACGCCCCGAGTTCCCCCGCGGCCACCTCGACACCTGGGCGGGCGGCGAGGGGTGTCCTGCGATCGGGGTGGGGAGCTCTACCAGAATCACCCGCCAAACTTCACCGGGGGCGTCTCCCGGCGCCCCTGCGCTCGGGTGACGAACAGCGCCCCGGGCTATCCCGGGCGCCCTATGGCGTCCACCTTCGATCGGAAGGGTGATCTCGACTCGGGCTGAGGCGGGCCACAACAATCCGCGGTCACATCGGAGCCGTCCAGGCTAACGAGGCCCCGGCTCACGGGTAACCCATGGGGCTGGACCGGGAGTCCGCCGTTAAAGAAGAAAGAAATGTAGTGCAAACCAGAACCAGTTTTTTTTATTTATTTTATAACTCGACTAATAATCGTCACAAAATTATAAACTTGGTACCTACGGATAGCCCTGGGCCCAACCTAATACAGGATGTCCATAACTATGCGCTAATTAAATAATTAATGGGTATTAAGGTCGGTCTTAGTAAATTGCTATATAAAGTCTAAGACCAGAACCAGTATTTTAAATTTATTTTATAACTCGGCTCCTAATTGTCACAAAATTTAAAAATTGGTACCTATGGATAGCCCTCGGCCCTACCTAATACACCGTGTCCATAACAATGTGGTAATTAAATATTTACTGGGCGTTAGGGTCGGTCTTAGTAAATTGCTATATAAAGTCTATATAAAATTTTACGAATTTAAAAAAAAAATTCCTACCGTCAAAAATAGCGACGCCTAGACCACCACACCTGTTCTGACGTTAAATCCTACTTGCACACACGTGTGGGAATAGATTAGATATCATCTAGAGATAGAATTCCTAATTATTTAATTAAAATAGAGACTCTAGATTTAATAGTTGTGTCATAGTTACATTAAGTCGAATTAGCGAAGCGGAGGCGGGAACTAGATTCTAGATCTAACACTTCGATTGCGATGAAAAAAAAATAGCTTTATTTTAAGGCCGACAAGGCAAATACGGTTTAATTAATATTAAAGAAATAAGTCCGAACACCTACCTTAAGCGAATCATCTACACAACACATGACTAGAAATAATACACGTCCACACGAAGAGCGATTGAAACGGTGACTGCAACGGTGAAAACTTGTACGACGGAAACATGGCGCCTAGGTTATGCCTACTTCCGGTCTGATGAAAATTTTTAATTCATTTTAAATTTTGCGCTCTATTTCGTCCGCGCTTGTCCACTTAAACTCTACAGAAAAGATAGTCTATATAAAAATAATTCCTAGAAGACAATTTTATGAGAGATCACCCACATTTATTTACCCTGCCTGTCTACCTTAGGGTTAGAGTTTGAATTTTTCTAGATTCAAGCCAAATATGCCGTGTCGATTAAACGACGACGTACATAACAGAGCGAAGACAATGAATGGTTCCTTAATTAACTATAATTACGGTCCTAATACAACTACAATTCACCATAGTACTAATATGTATGTGTATTGTTGTTTTGGGAGTTCTGTCATTACATTTTAAATTATAAAAAAAACGGGTTTACGATACACTTCATTACGCCGCCGATCGTGGTTTTAGATTTAAATTTGGTCGGATTCGGTTTATTATTAATTTATATAATACTTTATACATACTTTAATTCATTAAATACATTTATCTATGTATTTATTTCATTAGTTAAGTATTTGTTTAACTAAAAATTATCAATTTAAGGCATAACAATTACAGAAAACGATTGTATTTGAGATAAGTCTTATCGAACCATTTAGTAGCTGGGTCGGTTTATTATTAATTTATCTAATACTTTATACATACTTTCACTCATTAATTACATGTATATATGCATTCATTAAATCATTTAAGTATTTATTTCATCAAAAAGTATCGATTGAAGGCATAACACTGATAGAAAACGATTGTATTTGAGATAAGTCTTATCGAACCATTTAGTAGCTGGTTCGCGGGTCGGTTTTATTCCTTAACTCTAGATTTAAGTCTATCGTGTTTAATTTCAATTTAATTTATCACAACTTTTAGATTTTGTACTAGATTAAGCTACATTGAAGCTTATTTTTCACTATTTAATCAATAGAGGATATTATATAATATTTTTAAGTCTAATATTACGCAGCCGTTTGTTAAATCTAGTTTTACAACGACGACTCGCGCGATTTCGGTTTGGTTTTAAAACTTAAGTTCATTGATTCTTAAAATATATATTCCAGTTAGAATAGAACTGAATACGTACCACATGATGTATACACACGTTTGGGTTATTTATTTATTTTAAATTTAGTTTATTATGACCGATCGTAATTAACTTTGGCGATACCGGGCTGATATGTCTTATCGACCGGAAAACTACTGTCCCTTCGGTCGACTAGTTGGTCTTAGACGGCATTACCGAGGTTTGAAAACTCTTACACCGTGTTTTTATTTTCACATAGATCCTATATTTTGATACCAGTCATTCGTTTAAGTTTAAATTAGAAAACGTGAAATGTAGTTTATTGGAAACACTAATGTTTTTAATTTTGTACAAAATAAATTTTTATTCGTTTCAGGTAAACGGCGGGATGAGAAAAATCTGCTTTCTACAACACATACATTGGTTAAGAATATAAAGTGAAATATAGTTGTACAAACACCGTCTCTACTTAGCAGCTTAGCCTCTACGGCAATGCCGCGTCTTTACACTGGGCGAGCTTGAGACTGGAAAACTCTCGATCACTCTACGCGGGAATGCCGCTAAGTCGAGGCGGTCTGATCGGCAACCCATCAAACTTCAGCTCATCTATTTTTTTTTTATTTTTCACAATTTTTTTAAAATTCGGGTAAACGGCGGGATGAACTCAACCAAATTTTTCAATTGGGTTTTTAATATCCACGTACATTCAGCGCAAAGTGAAATGTAGTTTTAATGTATTTAAACATAGAACAACCACCGTCATTCGCCAGCTCTGTTAGACTAACGACTCGCCGCTTCGCATCCTCGGTGGAACGGGCGACCTCTCGATCACTTGCGGCCACAGTACGGCAATGCCGCAAAATAAAGTCGGTTTGATCGGTGAACTGCCACTCGCACGATGAAACTTTGAGACATTTTTTTTCGGACTTTGAAAATTTTCAAAGTCCGACCGAATGACGAAAAGTGAAATGTAGTGCAAAACTTTGAATAAAAAAAAAAAGAAACAGGCGCATGAGACGACACGTCGTCCCATGCCATTGCCTGTCTCTCTTCGATGGACGACGGCGACGCAGCGCTTTTCCAGTCACTCAGTGGTGGGTCACCGGGCGAATTGAGTACCCACTGCCAAAAGTAAGCCTTGTCCCGAATGTGTTGATAGCCCGAGGCGGGATTCGAACCCGCATCACTGAGAGGAAAAGACGCGGCATCGCCACATCGCCATCGTGCGAGGAGTTGAGATGCCTTCGACTTGCTGCAGAAAGCAGCAACGGAGATGGTCGCCCGTCTAGTGCGGACAAATCTCCTGGTCAAAGGCTGAGTCTCAACAGATCGCAGTGAGGTGGCTGCTCTACTGATTACGACACCCCGACCGAGAACTAAGTCGTCTACAAATGATTTAACACCTCCACGCCGCATGGGATGAATATCGTTAAGGCCCCCGCCGGCGCTGATCGGCCGGGCGGTAGAGACCTCGTGCTGCGGCTCGACCGGACCGAGACGGCGCCACCGGCAGAACCAGCGGCGCCGCGCTTCGGCCATATCGTTGCCTCCCGACGAGGGGGTGCGAAAGATATCGTCGCATATCCGGGCGGGATTCTGACTTAGAGGCGTTCAGCCATAATCCCTCAGATGGTAGCCTCGCACCATTGGCTTATCAGCCAAGCACGTGAACCAAATGTCTGAACCTGCGGTTCCTCTCGTACTGAGCAGGATTACCGTAGCAACGACTTGTCATCAGTAGGGTAAAACTAACCTGTCTCACGACGGTCTAAACCCAGCTCACGTTCCCTATTAGTGGGTGAACAATCCAACGCTTGGCGAATTCTGCTTCGCAATGATAGGAAGAGCCGACATCGAAGGATCAAAAAGCAACGTCGCTATGAACGCTTGGCTG
>NW_026733958.1:0-30853 GCF_028476545.2 Physella acuta | reverse complement strand
TCTATATATTTTGCTATTTTTTACCTTGGTGTCACCCCCTAAATGGTGTCACCCGGTGCGGTCCGCACCCCCCGCCCCCCCCCCCCCCCCCATCGCTACGCCTCTGTACTAAGGTAAGGTAAGGTGAGGTCAAGTAACGTGATGTCAAGTAAGATGAGGTAACAATGTCAAGTAAGTTGAGGTATGGTTAGATAAATGAATGTCAGATAAAGTAAGGTGAGATGAATTAAGATGAGGTTAAGTAAGGTCAAGTAAGGTGAGGTCAAGTAAGTTGAGGTCAAATAAGTTGAGGTCAAGTAACCCAAACAACGCCATGCCCGATGAACTTGTTGAGACGAGTTGTTTCTCCTCCCCACCAGGCCATTGGCGGCAACGTGACGTCCATCACCCAAGGCGGCAAACACATCGAGCTGAACGGGACGGCCGAGCACAACATCAACTCCGTCTGCATCACGCTGATTGGCTCGCACGCCGGCCTTGACCCCCCGACCGCACTGATGGTCGTGTACGTGCTGCCGGTGGGCACGCGGGAAATCTCACGTGACCGGCGAGGTAGGTTGTCGTCTGGCTACTTGAAACTTCTGGGTGATAGGGGACTTAAAATTCCAGAAAGATTAAAGCAGGGGTCGGCGTGGTCGAGTCGGTAAAGCTCATGGTTGCTAAAACCGAAAAGTCTCGAGTTCGAACCTCGGGCAGACGGAGGCTCGTTAGCTGGGGACAGCAATTCCTCTAGGAGAGACAACTCCAAAATCAAACAACTGCTGCCTTGTAGTTTGTTCTTGGTTGGACAAGGGCTATGGAAGCAAATCCCAAAAGAAAAGCAGGCTGAAATCGGAGTCAATGGCCTCAATGGCGCATAACCAGTTAACACGTATACTTAATTGTGTTGGAGGGGGATCCCTTCCAACACTATAATAAAGAAAGAAGAAGAAGAAGATAAAGCTATCTAGACTAGTACTTAAGTTTCCACGTGCAATCTGTCTTGATGGTAACTTGACTTACTTACCTGACAGTCCTCTTTACCGGTCCCGGCTATTAATTTTGCAATCTCACAAGACATCCCTCCTGTCTTCAATTCTTTGAGAAGACTCCTCCTCCACGTCTGTCTTGGGCGCCTTCTCTTCCACTTGCCCTGTGGGTTCCACGTTAAAGTGAGTCGTTTGCAGTGTTTGCCGCACCCAGCGCCACTTCCTCCTTTTTAATAGGGCTGTTAAGTAGGTCACCAACCAGTTCTACGGCTCAATAAAACCTGCATGAGCCATAGAACTGGTTGGTGACCTACTTACCAGCTGTATTGCGCTGTCATGGGCTCCTTCCTTTTCCTTTTCCATAAGTCTATATCTTGATGGTGTCTTGATGGTGTCTGACTCAAAACTTTCTATGCCAGTTTTTTTTCAACTGTTTTTTTTTTCCTTCGCTTAGCTTGAGATTTGTCTAGGGCTAATCTCAACAAGCCATTACTCAAGCAAATGTTAAATATAATCCTAGTTAACCTGAATAAATTATTTCCACATCACTAGTGTGTTTACGTTGTTTTACCGGCAACCTCTCCCGTTTCTTTCGTTTACCGTACAGCCACAGAAATCTGGCACGTGAGCTCCGTGCCGCAGACCTCCAACATCCGGAACCTGCTCCAGCCGTTCGAGCCGTACCACCACCAGTGGGGGGACGACTCCCTGTCCGCCTCCACCAAACACTCCTCCAGCCCCGCCCTGACGGTGCACTACGCTAAAGGATCTTATACCAAGACGCCAGTCAGAGGTGACTCTTGTTTTCACACACACACACACAACACACACACACACACACACACACACACATATATATATATATATATATATATATATATATATATATATATATATATATATATATATATATATATATATATATATATATATATATATATATGCACTGGTTAATTGGACCGGTGACCGGAAAGATGCTTAACGGAAAACTAAGCTGCGAAAATCTGCGCACAAAAAGTGCGCAAGGGCATTTTTATTTTCTTAAATCAAAAATTATAGACGTTAACAAAGAATGACCACAGTACATTAAAACATATTTACGCGACACTTAAAAAATGTAAGTCAAAGTGTTTTAGTATAATTAGTTTGTATTTGCGCATATTCTTTTTGCGCAGTTTTAAGCTTGCGCATGTTTATGGGAAGCAATTGAACTATGTGAATAAGTGATCGTTTTAGTGCCATGCAATTACACGGGCACTGTAAGTCTTGCAATGAATAGTCTTTAAATGGGATTTCTGACGTTTATTTTTCGGTCTACTAATCTACCGGAAAGAAGAACTTCTGTTGCCTAAAGTTTTATGTCCATTCAAAGCGAGCGACCAATGGCTTATTTTTCTCATTGGCTAAAACTTTCATATTAAACAAAATAGGAAGTGTTTCGATATTTTATCATTTTTTTTTTAAATTAATTTATTGTGTGTGTGCATGTGCGTGCGTGTGTGTGTGTGTGTGTGGTGTGTGTGTGTGTGTGTGTATTCAATCCGATTAAAATTAATTGTTTGTCCAATAAAACGAATTTACAATTTTTCTTGTTTCTTGTAGGCGGTGGATTTTTTTCCACCCCCACGAATTTACCAGACGGCCTGACGTCACTGATCCTCAAGTATGACGTGTATTTTGAAAATTTCGGCTTCGGCATTGGCGGGAAAACTTCCGGGTCTTTTTGGCGGCGTCCGCGGCGAGGGGGCGTACTGTGCTCGGGGGGTAACAACCCCTCGACGTGTTTTTCTCTCAGGTAAGGCAGAACAGCTTATAGTGTCGGCAACATGAATTCTGTGTTTCCCGTGGTGGTGCGAAGGGGGGGGGGGTGTTTCCCGGTGTGTTGGTGTCGGGGGTGTTCCACGGGGTAGGTATTGGAAGAGGGCAGATGCAGATATTTTTTTTTAGATTTAAAATTATATATTCTTGCATTGTCATCGGAGATGAATGTAAACTGTAAAAATTAAACGAAGTGGCTGCAATTAGAATTGGGTTTTAAATTGAGTAACAAGATTAGCCACAAATCCACAAACTATCAAACAAACAAATGAAGAAAAAACGAAAAAAACAAACACACACAACAAAACAGACAGACAAACAGACAAACAGACAGACACTGTTAACCAAATAAAAAAGCTTGTACACCATCACGGACGTTCCGTTTTCTCCCAAACTGTGACTTTGACTCTCCTCCCCCCAGGTTGATGTGGCGCGCTAACGGCGACGCGGAAGTCTACGCGTACATCCCAGACAACCAAGCCAGCGACTTCGAGCACCGGTCTGACGTGCATGTCAACTACCAGTACGGTCACTCTCTCATGAGGGGGGCGCTCAAATTTAGGGTAAGCTATGGGGGGGGGGGGGGTCTTATACACCCATCGTGAGGGGGGGGCTCAAATTTAGGGTAGGGCGATGGGTGGTTTTTATACATTTCTTTATTGATGGGGGGGGGGGCGCTCAAACTTAGGGTAAGCTATGGGGGGGGGTCTTATACATCTCTCACTGGGGGGGGGGGGGGTGGAGGGGGACCCTCAAATTTAGGGTAAGCAATGGGTGGGTGTATACATCTCTCGTGGGGGGCGCTCAAATTTAGAGTAAGCAATGGGTAGGCTTATACATTTCTCATGAGGGAGAGGGGGGCGCTCAAATTTAGGGTTAGCAATGTGTGGGCTTATACCATTTCTTTTTTGGGGAGAGGGGGCGCTCAAATTTAGGGTAAGCTATGGGGGGGGGGGGTCTTATACATCTCTCACTGGGGGGGGGGGGGAAGGGGGGACGCTCAAATTTAGGGTAAGCAATGGGTGGTTGTGAGGGTGCAGATGAAGAAGTACCACCAGTTGTGAGGGTGGGGTTTTTTGTTGTTATATGAATGTGTCTATTTGTATACCGTAATGTTTACTATAATACACATCGAGTTCGAGGAACGTACCGTGTTATCGTCTTCTTTAAAATCGTAGCCTGGCACAGTCTGGAATCAACACAAGTGCAATTCAAGATATTCTATGGTTTCTTTATTTACACAAATCAATCTCCTACTCCTACCCTAACTACATCCTAAGTTCTACTGTCTACTACCTCTATCAAACTGCTCCCTAACTCTACATATCTCCGACCGTTTCTCTACCGCTACCTATCTCCCCACGCTCCGTGGTCATCTGACCATCTCACGTGATCGGTCAGCTCCTGTATTTCCTATTGGTCTAACCAGTGTTTTCTTCCAGAATTTTTTCTCCGGGGGGGGGGGGGGGGGCACTTGAAATCTTCGGGGGAGGGGGGGGGGGCGGACACTGTTAAAGGTATATATTTTCTATATAAATTGTATAAATTTCATTTCGTTCGGGGGGGGGGGGCGGTAAAAAATTTTCGGGGGGGATGCCTGGAAGAAACTCTGGGTCTAACTAACTCAGCTATACTCTGTTTCTACTAACTTCTACTTGACCTATCTGACGTAAACTTGCGTCATCACAGTGGTGTTATACATCTTTCGTGCACTTCTGGGTATTGGGGGGGGGGGCTTATCTGGATATGATCCAAATGTCGCCTAATAGGAAATTACTTTATTTTTATAGCAAAAACCACTCCTATAAACGTGACCATTATACCGACCTTAACCTTAACCTTAACCTTTCACCCCGCCACCCCCCACCCCGCAGAACAACCAATGGCAGACGGTGACCGAGGAGGTGCCACCTCAACACCCCCCACCAGTTCGACGGACGGGTCAAGCTCTGCGTGCAGCACCAGGGGGAGGCCCAGCAGTGCCACGAGGTCGCGCGCCTCAACATCCGCAACGACCCCAACTTCTACCTGCGCGGGTTTCTTCTTCTCCACCTTCTTCGGGGGCAGCACGCCGGACTTCGCCGCGCCCAACGACTGCCACACCTACTTCAAGGCCATCAGCCTGTCCCACGCCCACCGGCACGGTGGTTGGATGAACGGAGTCACGTGGTTATATTGACGTTTTGTTTAAAAGAAGAAAAAAAAGCGAAGCATAAAATTGTAATGAATGAAATTAATAAAAATTCCCTTTAAAACAATGTATTACTATTAAACAGAATGTATACACCTTACTAATAAAGTTGAAATACGAGTTTTAAAAATGAGTCCATTAAGGGGTCTTCCATAAATGACGTCACGCTTTTTTTCGTCGATTTTTATCTCCCCCCCCCCCCCCCCCCCCCGTAACACGTCGTCACAAAAGCCAGACCCCCACCCATACAATGACGTCACACCTCAGCCTACAACCCCCTCAAAATTGCAGTTGAATTTTTTTTAAAACATCGATATTTTTCCAAAATCTTGTCAGAACTCTGTCAACATAGAGTATTTTTATCAATTCCTATTACAATTTATTAAAAACGGTTTTCTAAAACGCGAAATAACGGTTAAAATTCGTTTTCTAACATTGCTTTTATATAATGCAAAAAAGTGACGTCACACCATCTGAACCCCCCCCCCCCTCCCCCCTCATCACACACCGTCACAAAATTACGGGACCCCTCCTCCCCCCCCCCCCCGCTACGAGTGTGACGTCATTTATGGACGACCCCTAATGATGTCAAGTTATTTTGACGAGTTTACTTCCCCCACCCCCCTTGTCACACATCGTCCCAAACAGCCAGACCCTTCCCCAACCCCTAAAATGACGTCCATACCGCTGGTCTACGCTACCCCCTCTCTAAAAACTGCTACAATTCCGTTTCGAACATCTATGTATATAATTCTCTTCATGGAAAACCTTACTAGGACACCACGCAGCTTAGCCGTTCCTACCCCGCTTTCTAGGCATATCGCTACCACCCTCGGCGAGCTATGGTTCACCCCGAATGTAGAGCCGGTTTCGAATAAGTGACGGCTATAAAGGGCAGATAATTTAGTTTTTAAACGATTTGAAACAAAGGGGAGATAATATGTTCTGCTTGATATTTTCATTGTCGTCTGTATACTGCTGCTTTCACGAAGGGGGGGGGGGGGGGGGGAGACTGGGGTGGGGGTAGTGTCGAATTCACAAATTATGAATTGTTGATAAGTAGAAAATAAACAATTAGATAGCGGCGTATGCTACGTCGCGGGTCAGCTCGTTACTTTTTAAATAAAAAAATGTGTCGTCACTTTTTCTGAACCCCCCCACCCCGCCCTCCAGAATTTTGACGTCATTTATTTAGTACCCCTAAAGTATATCATGCTGTAGGGACGGCGTGGTCGAATGGTAGAGCCTACGGACTGGTAGCCCTAGAGTCCTCGTGTTCGAATCTCCGCCTCTCCGAGAACCAGCGAGATGCGGTTCTAACCGGCAATAAATCTTAAACAAATGCTGAAAAAAGTCCACGTATTAGATTCTTTTTAACTTTTTTTAAATTAACATTGAAATATTTCTGTTTTCTTTCAAAAAACTCGACAAAGCAATAAAGTTTCAAGCATTGTCTCAGCTCGAGTATAAGTGTTAGGGAAAGTCTTTCTTGGAGGTAGTACCCCCAACCCCTCGGACGAAATAGAGAAAAATATAAAATTTAAATACAAAATATAGCCCATAGGGCCTTCATCAGAAAAAAAAATTTTTAATAGAAAATATAGCCTATACATCATAAAAAAAATACACTTAAATAGAAAATATAGCCTATACATCAGAAAAAATATAAATTTAGATACAAAATAAATACATTAGGAAAAAAATTTATATTTAAATAGAAACTACATACACTCACTCGTACCAACATAAACACACACGCATACAAAACAAACACAAGCACGGGAACTATGTGTTTAAAACATTAAATCAAACTAAATTAATTGTTGGCACCACAAGATCTTAAACAGAATTTCAACGTAGAATTCTACTACACTATCTTGGATATGGGTCTATCGTCTATTGAAGAGAGATTCCAACAATTAGAACATTATATTCTATTTGGCATCCTTTATGAAATGTACAATGACAACAAAAAGACACCTGCGGATATGCTTAGTGGACTGCAAATATTTCGAAACGTCGTCGACGCATAACGCTAATAAAGCTGTTGTTGCTGATGATCTTTGCAATGAGCTTCAAGTAACAGCTTCCTAAGCATATGTCACCGTCAGATGCCATTCTCTATATAGTACAACTAAAATTGGAAGATTATGTACCAAATGTTGTTGTTTTCTTTGAGTTTACTATAAACACTTACAGTGTCCGTTGCTAGTGGAGAGCGCAGTTTTTTTTCAAAAAGTAAATTACTTACATTTGAGGAGCTACAATACCGCCAGTGAAAAAAAAAAAACAAATCGACGACGACAGTGATTGTTCTACAGTAACTAACACACACTGTTGCGTAGAGAAATTAAAAAACTGCGACGGGCATAAATGAGATTAAGGCGTTTTAAAACTCGAATATTTCAGGCCAGAATGAGTTTGAGTCTATCTCATTGTGGTTTGTTGTCTCATGGTGGATATATTTGGCAATGATAAAGGTTAAATGGTTTAATTTAAAATTTAGTGAGACAGTAGTGTGTGTATATATATATATATATATATATATATATATATATATATATACATATATATATATATATACATATATATATATATATATACATATATATATATATATATATATATATATACATATATATATATATATATACATAATATATATATATATATATATATATATATATATATATATATATATAATTATTGCGGTGGGGGGGCGATACATTTTTGCCTAGGGCGCTACATAACCTACCGCCGGCACTGGCGATACTACATCGGCTGTACGTTTGACCCTGTCAGTGGGTTTGTGAGGGGAAAAAAAAGTGACTCCAAAGACTAGTGAACGTTAAAAAAGAACTAGGGGAAGGAACTAGCTTAAAACTGTAGGTTGTAATATATAAAATGGTTACTTCCCTTAGAACGTGAAAAAAAATAAATTAATGTATATTGTTACTTATATTGTATTAAATTGTATTAATTAATATAACACTATAAGTAGTGCAAGTAATTATGTTAACATTAAGACTTTTCTGAGCTGTATAATCACGTGACTTATTCCCTCCGCTTACACCTGCTTTTTTTTGAAAATCATTCGTGTATGTATATATATATTTATATATGTATATATATATATATATATATATATATATATATATATATATATATATATATATATATATATATATATTATGTATATATATATATTATGTATATATATATATTATGTATATATATATTATGTATATATATATTATTTATATATATATATATATATATATATATGTATTCCACTAAACAGTTAAAATCACATCCAGTAATAAGCACAGGGGGTGGGGGTATGAATCAAATATAAAAAATAAATTATAATTAGTCCCCAAGTGAACAACAAAAACACCAAAAAATTTCAAATTTTTATTTCGATAAACATAATATAAAATAAAACGTTGAATATAAAGGTTTAATGTTATAAGTAAACTCTATAGACCGTCCAACAGTTATAGCTTAAAGCGATAATGCCTTGTGTATGTGAAGTAAACAGGAAAAATAATTAATTAATTAATCTACCTATATGATCCCTGGGTAGGGCGGGCGTGGTTTCGTTATCCCCCCCCCCCCCCCCTCCAACATTGACTTTGATATATTTTAGTAGCCCAGGAATAAGTATTCGATGTTTTAAGTCTTTGGTCTTACGGTGAAAATTTGCAGTGAGGGCCCTGCAGTGAAACCTGCCAATGGAACCCTGTAGTGAAACCATGAGGTGAGACCCTGCAGAGAGAGCCTGCAGTGAAACCTAACAGTGAGACCTTTCAACCACTACTAGTCCAGCAGTGCGACCCTGTAGTAGATCTTACAGTCTTTACTGACCTTTAAACCCTGCAGTGAAAGTGAGACTCCAAAGTGAGACACTCTAAAGTAACTTTCGTAGCACTCCAAAGTAATACTCCAAAGTAACACTTCACAGTGAGACTCCAAAGTAACACTTCAAAGTAACATGTTAAAGTAATACTCACAAGTAACACTTCAAAGTGATACCCCAAAGTTTCACTGCAAAGTATCACTACAAAGTAGCACTCGAAAGTAACACTCTAACGTTAGACTACCCATTGAAACACATCCGTGAGATTCACTGTGATACTCGAGCTCCTTGTAATCTGATATTCTGTAAATCAACAACATAATAACTAATTGTTCCGGCTCCATAATGATCGTCATTTCATAGCTACGACCTATAATCCAGTTCATTAAAAATCTGTAGGTAATAATTATAAAACAATGGATATAATTAAAATTAGATTATTTAAACAATTTTATTATTAAAATTAGTTTCTAATATAATGTATATGAGTCATATACTATATGATAATTAAAATCAGCTTAATCCTAATTGGAGAAAAAAATGTATATAATTAAAATTAGCTTTAACCTATGGGGTCATCCATAAATGACGTCACACTCGTAGGGGGGAGGGGGGGGGGTTCGTAATTTTGTGACGATGTGTGATGAGGGGGAGGGGGGGGGGGGGTGTTCATATGTTGCGACGTCACATTTTTGCATTATAAAAAAGCAATGTTAGAAAACGAATTCTAGACGTTATTTCGCGTTTTAAATAACTGTTTTAATAAATTGTAATAGTTAGACAAGATTTTGGAAAAAAATTCAACTGCAATTTCGAGGGGGATTGTAGGTTGAGGTGTGACGTCATTTTAGGGGAGGGGGTCTGGCTTTTTCTAACGACGTGTGACGGAGGGGAGGGGGAGGTAAAGATCGTAAATAAAAGCGTGACGTCATCTATGGATGAACCCTATTCAATAAACATAATGAATTTGATAAATTTTAGAATATATTTTTAAGAAAACAACAACTTAGATTGTATACTAATATTGTAAATGCAACAAAATTTATTTTATTTACTTCAAATGGTAATAGAATTGTATAATAGTTCTGCACCGCCAAAGATATTGTTTGAATTTTATTGTAATTATTTGGAATATTTTTTCTCTCCGGATATTCGATGATTTACCACGAAACACTTCAAACAATCAGAATTATTTCCCTTTATCAAGCCGTCGATTATTCACTCACATACCGTTACCTAGCAACCGCTTCACTTCGAACAAAATCTGATAATAAAAATATGGGCAAACAAACAACACACACGCACGCAAACCCTTCACACAGAGAAATTCCTCTCCCCCCTTCCCTTTCCCACCCCCCTTTGGATCAGTCGACGCTCAGACGTATACTGTTGCTAGGCGACATGTAAACATCTTGATAAATGACCTTGAGCCTCGCCGCGGACCGGGCCAGCGACTCGGCCGGGTAGTGCCGGAGCAGGTTGCAGTCCCGCAGGAAGAAATGGGGCAGGTCCTGGTTGTCCAGGGCGAAGATCAAGTCCCGGAAAAGTTCCAGAAACCTCTCCGCCAATTTTTCCGGCCCCCACGCGCCCTCCGCCGGCCACCGGAAACACTGGTGGAGCAGGAGGGTTTTGACGTGGTACGAGTTGACCGGGTGGAATTCATCTTTGTCCGCCTCGCGGATCGTACGGAGAATTTTCTCGCAGGCTTTTCTAGACACGACCGGAAGATCGGGACCGTGAGCCGGCACCGGCCGGAGAAGATACTTCTCTGACATGTCGAAGGATATCCTAAACAGCGACGGGTCCGCCGGGTTCGCCGGACACGGCAAGGCCAGGGCGTAGAAGCCGAAGTCCTTGGCGATCTTAGCGTCGTTTTCTGTCAGCCAATCGTTGGTGGCTTCCGGCCAGGCGGCCGAGCTGATTGGCCACTCGTGTTGAAATAGGAAAGCCGGGACGAGCTCGAAGAAGAAGAGATCGGGTCCCTTTGTGATCTTGACCACTGTGTAGGGTTCTGGGGAGAGAGAGAGAGAGAAAATAATAGTTAAGCGAAAATTCAATGATGTATTAGTAGATCCCTATTGAAATACAATATTGTTTTTAATAAATCTCAAAACACACACTCATACCCCCCCCCCCCCCACACACACACTTGATCACTGTGTAGGGTTCTGGAGAGAGAAAAAAAATAATACTTAAGCGAAAATTCAAAGATATATGAGTAGATCCATATTGAAATACACTGTTGCAGAGGCGTAGCGAGGGGGGGGGGGGTACATATGTCCACGGGCGCCGACCCTAGGGGGCGCCAAAATGGATTGAAAAAAAATTAAAAGCTCATTTTAACTGCAGTTTTGCATTATAAATATAAAAATATATGTGGGGGGGGGGGGGGTGTGCCAAATTGAAAGTTTGTTCCCGGTCGCCGGGAAGGGTCGCTACGCCATTGCTACACACCCATTCACCCCCCCCCCCCCCACACACACATACACACACATATTTATTGCAGTACCCAACGCTAACAAAAAACTTTAAAGAACAAAATTCGAACTCTTCCTATTATAATGCAAAAAAAAAACCCTTGCAAAACACCTATGTGATTTAAGTGAAAAAAACTATGTTCAACAAGTAGATCAGTGTACAAAATGTAAAGCTGTATGCCTTAAAAGATAAATATACACATGTGCAGTATTGATAAAGTGCAAGATCTTAAAACTAATCGTGAGACACCCCCCCCCCCCCCCCCACACACACACACATCGCACACACTCCCAAGTTAATTGAAATTTGTGTTACAACGCCGTCCTAAAAATATTAGCTCAGAGAAATTTGTATTCCATTTTTTTTTTTTTGGAAGGAGAGTTTTGATTTATGTTTTTTTTTTAATATAAAAAATTCAGGATGTGAATTTCTGGCTTCTTTGTGTGCAGAGTTTCTTCCAGTCATCTATTCGTCACCAGAGTTTCTTCCCCGAACCAAATGAAATTTATATAATTTATATAGAAAATATATACTTTTAACAGTGTTCGCCCCCCCCCCCCCCGAAGAAAGTCTACCGCCCCCCCCTCCCCGAAAATTTCAAGTGCCCCCCCCCCCCCGGAGAAAAAAGTCTGGAAGAAACACTGTTCGTCACTGCCAATATATATCTGCGTCTTTGCTATATGTCAACTTTCACTGCCAATATGTCTGCGTCATTGCTATATGTCAACTTTCACTGCCAATATGTCTGCGTCATTGCTATGTCAACTTCACTGCCAATATGTCTGCGTCATTGCTATATGTCAACTTTCACTGCCAATATGTCTGCGTCATTGCTATATGTCAACTTTCACTGCCAATATGTCTGCGTCATTGCTATATGTCAACTTTCACTGCCAATATGTCTGCGTCATTGCTATATGTCAACTTTCACTGCCAATATGTCTGCGTCATTGCTATATGTCAACTTTCACTGCCAATATGTCTGCGTCATTGCTATATGTCAACTTTCACTGCCAATATGTCTGCGCCATAGCTATATGTCAACTTCACTGCCAATATGTCTGCGTCACTGCCATATACACAACATGCCCGCGTTGTCCACGGGAATGTTCCACGTGAATCCTCCCCTCCCCCCTCCCACCCCCACCCTGAGTCGATCAATACATGAGAGACATCACATCGCCAGGCCAGTGGAATTTTTTGGTCTCACAGACACATCACAGAATGGCCTTCACCTAGTGTCAGCTCGACCTTCACCTTTGTGCCCTGAAATGCTCTTATGAGTCTGGTGAGTTCCTAGCCAACGGACATGACCTTGGTTAGTGTTAATGGTTATGATTATGGTTATGGTAAAATTACGATTAAGTAAAATTGGCCTTTTAAAAAAAAATGATGTCGCCCTCTTGGATGGTGTCACCCGGTGCGGTTGGCAGTTCCCCCCCCCCCTCACCCCCCCCCCCCACACACACACACACCGTGAGGCGGTTTCTGCAGGAGCTGAGGTTTATGTTAATTTTAGTGTAAGGGTTACGGTAAGGTAAATAAGGAAATTGGCCATGATTTAGGTAACGAGACCAAAAAAGAATAGTTCAGATTGGCAGCTTAATCGAAAAATCGTAAGTTCTACTGCCAAAACAATGTTTTATCCAATTTTTTAAAACAAGTTAATAAAAAGTCTAGTGACAATTTAAGCGCAATTTCCTTAATTAATTTTTTGTGACCGAACGAAAGGATATTTTTGAAAACTTTCTTCGGCAATATTGTTCTAAAATATGGCAGGAATCGATTGGTAAATGTTTCAAGTCGCTAAGTGGTCTGGTTGCCGAGATATGGGCCAAAAACTGCATTTTTTCGAGGTTTTTTTTGGTTTTTCCGGGAAATCCATGAAAGAAACCCGGAATTTTTTTTGGCCCACTATCATCCTGGTAACTTGCTTAACATAATTGCTTTTGGAACTAGTCCTCGATATTGCTTCGTTGAGGAGGAGATACGACTTAAAGCTGCGGACACACATACATCCATACATTCATTCATTCATTCATCCATCCATCCATTCCCAGAAATGACGAGTTAATAAACGCAATTCTCCAGAATGGAAATTGCGCTAAAACCGGTAAACTATGTGAGATGTGTGGACAGGAAACAATAGAAAGGTAAATCATTGAGAGGGAATGGCGATGGCTTATGCACATGCTTAGGAAGGATGCTGGAAATAGAGCCAGACAGACCCTGGAGCAGAGGCGTAGCGATGGGGGGGGGGCAGGGGGGGGGGGACATATGTTGCCGGGCGCCGACCTTAGGGGGCGCCAAAATGGGTTGTTAAAACAAATTAAAATGTCAATTTAGCTGCATTTTTGCAGTTTGAGGGGGGGTGGGGGGGTGGGTGCAAATCGAAAGTTTGAGGGGGGTGCAAATTGAAAATTTGCTCCCGAGAGGGTCGCCAAATTGAAACTTTGTCCCCGGGCGCCGGTAAGGACGCTACGCCTCTGCCCTGGAGTGGAACCCCCGGGGCACGTGACGTAGGGGTCGACCCAGGAAGACGTAGTATGCTGGAGGAGGCCGAACAGATAGGAAAAAATTGGGGAACAGTTGAAAAGAGTAGCAGGAGACAGTTGAGAGTGGAAAGCTTTGACAGAGGTTCTATGCTCCACAAGGAACATAAAGGAAAAATGATGATAAGAGATTAACTTACCCTGTCATAGCATTTCGTTACATTTTTTTTTCTCTTGAGTGATGTTTGATCCATCCGTCCGTCCGTCCGTCCGTCCGTCCGTCCGTCCGTCCGTCCGTCCGTCCGTCCGTCCGTCCGTCCGTCCGTCCGAGCGTCCGTCCGTCCATCCATCCGTCCGTCCATCCATCCGTCCGTCCGTCCGTCCGTCCGTACGTCCGTCCGTCCGTCCATCCATCCATCCATCCGTCCATCCATCCATCCATCCATCCATCCATCCATCCATCCATCCATCCATCCATCCATCCATCCATCCATCCATCCATCCATCCATCCATCAATAACGAATTAATAATCGCAATCGTCAGTATGGAAATTGCGCTAAAAAGTTAATTCGGTAAGGGGAGAGCGGTGACACCAAACCAAAAAAAGCAACATTGTAAGAGGGGATGGGGGTGACAATATCTATTGCATTTTATTTGCAACATTGCTTTTGTACTTTATGTGCAACATAGCTTTTTACACTTTATTTGCAACAATAGCTTTTGCACTTTATTTGAAACATATTTTTGCACTTTATTTGCAACATTTCGTTTTGCACTTTAGTAAAATAAAAGAAAGCATTAACCTCAGAATTCGCTGATAATTTTAAATTCCCTTTTAAGATCGTCCATGAAAACACCGACTTAGCAATGGATAAAAAGCAGGATTAGACAACTCTCGCGGGGATTCACGAGACCAGCGCTAGTCCCCCGTGAGATAAGACCGAGAATTGTGCCATTTGTTTCCTCGAAGACAAAAATAATGATTCCATCTCACGACTGCAACAAAATTATGTTTCTGTTTCAATTCTGTTTGCGATGTGCACATTTTAGACTAATTTTGTTTAAACCCCAATATAACTCATATATCGTTTTATAACAGCAAATATTAAAATTCCGCGTGAAAGGGATTATATCTCCGAAGCCGAATATAACACGAAATATACTGAAACTCGTATAATATAACATATATCCTAAAACCTCATACGACGGCAAATATCATAAAACCTCATACGACGGCAAATATCATAAAACCTCATAAAACGGCAAATATCCCAAATATCCCAAAACCATGTATCTACTATGGACGGGCCCCTCTAAATTTCGTTTCACTTCCTGGATCCTTATTTTGCAATTATTGCCGCCTAGACCGGAGATGCTGAGAGTTAAAACAATTTCAATAAAAATATATACAGTAAACCCCTAAAAATTGGAGAGACTAATAATATTTTTTAATAAAACATCTTATAGTCTTCTTCTTCGTTCTTAATTTAGTTTTTATGTATATATATATATATATATATATATATATATATATATATATATATATATATATATATATATATATCCTAAACGAATCTATAACCTTTAAAATACAATTACAGGGAAAAACTCTAATCATTATAAATATTACAAAAGTAGCATGTTGAACGTAATAATGCTCGTGACTATCAGAATATTTACCGTAGCATTTCGCGCAACACACTATCAGAAAATTTACTGTACCACTTTTCGCATCAGTCTATCAGAATGTTTACTGTACCATTTCTTGGACCACTCCATTAGAATGTTTACTGTACCATTTCTCGGACCACTCCATTAGAATGTTTACCTTACCATTTCTCGCATCACATTATTAGAATATTTACTGTACCACTTCTCGAATCAGTCTATTAGAATGTCTACCGTACCATTTTCCGCATCCTTCTATTAGAACGTTTACTGGAACATTTCTCGCATCAGTCTATTAGAATGTTTACTGTACCATTTCTCGCGTCGCTCTGTCAGAATGTTGACAAAAAGTTGACATGTAATTTGAACGTTGCCATCTGTTTCTCTGGTCTAATCGCTGCCTCGTGGTTCGGTATTGATCTCAGCAGTGCTGGGGCACCCAAATGGTGGGGGGGGGGGGGGAGCATGGTCGGTCATATGGTGACGTGATTTGGGTTGGGGTAACTTGATACAAGTGGTGTCATGGTACTTGTGGTTGTGTCATGATACTTGTGGTTGTGTCATGATACTTGTGGTGGTGACTTGATACTTGTGGCGGTGACTTGATACTTGTGGTGGTGACTTGATACTTGTGGCGGTGACTTGATACTTGTGGCGGTGACTTGATACTTGTGGCGGTGACTTGATACTTGTGGCGGTGACTTGATACTTGTGGCGGTGACTTGATACTTGTGGTGGTGACTTGATACTTGTGGTGGTGACTTGATACTTGTGGTGGTGACTTGATACTTGTGATGGTGACTTGATAACAGTGGTGGTGACTTGATACTAGTGGTGGTGACATATTATTAGTGTTAAGATACAGAAAGGCGGTAATACTAGATTATTTTTCTGGTT
The DNA here is from genome assembly GCF_028476545.2 of Physella acuta. Lineage (NCBI taxonomy): Eukaryota > Metazoa > Mollusca > Gastropoda > Physidae > Physella > Physella acuta. The sequence continues at coordinate 14,481 of NW_026733958.1, read as the reverse complement.
CCCTTGTCATTACTCTCCCGCTCCCACCCCCGAAGCTTTTACCCCTCGTCGATGGCCCCAGCCCCCCCCCCCCGGGCCACAAAACTGCAGTAGAACCCTACCCCCCCCCCCCCATCAATTACTTGATACCAGCGGGTATTGATATGATACAATACTACATAGGTAGTGACGCGATAGAAGGTTTGGTCACGTGATCCTATACTACCTACTAAACCAAAATCATGCGGCGAATGAACCAAAAAGATTTACGCTTCATTGATTCAAAGGCAACGTTCAGATAACATGAGGACCACTTCAATTTACAGGTCACGCTAAAAGACGGCATTTGATGACTCGATATTTGATTCCATCTAGCCGTGCGTCAGATTCCAACACGTCCGTTCTTTGATTCCATCTAGCCGTGCGTCAGATTCCAACACATCCGTTATATTTCCATCTAACCGTGCGTCAGATTCCAACAAATCCGTTCTTTGATTCCATCTAGCCGTGCGTCAGATTCCAACACATCCGTTCTTTGATTCCATCTAGCCGTGCGTCAGATTCCAACACATCCGTTCTTTGATTCCATCTAGCCGTGCGTCAGATTCCAACACATCTGTTCTTTGATTCCATCTAGCCGTGCGTCAGATTCCAACACATCCGTTCTTTGATTCCATCTAGCCGTGCGTCAGATTCCAACACATCCGTTCTTTGATTCCATCTGTCCGTGCGTCACATTCCAACACATCTTTGATTCCATCTAGCCGTGCGTCAGATTCCAACACATCCGTTCTTTGATTCCATCTAGCCGTGCGTCAGATTCCAACACATCCGTTCTTTGATTCCATCTAGCCGTATCCGAGAGGGACGTCTCTCTGATAACAATCAATAAGTTCCACCCTACACAACTGGACGACCTTGAGTCGCATTTCGTGGTGGGCGGGGGTGGGGGCGGAGTTCAGGGACGAGATATTTTTAGAATGTTTATTTTTCTTTACCGCGCACGCACGTTTCCTTTTCAATGTAACCAAAATAAAATACAAGACGCGGTTTTAGAAATCGTTCGATTGTAGCCCAGCTTTTTGAAAGTATTATTGGCAGAACGAAGATCTAATTATTGTAGTGACATTAGGTACGTCCATACAGAAATAACGCGGTCCAATCACAATATAAACACGAAGTCCAATTACAATAAATATAAGTAGTTAGTTGTTAATCCTCTTTACTCTTTGTGTAGCATTGAGCCTCAACCATAATCTTCCATCTTGTCAGTTCCCCGTATGTAGATTTTGCAACCTGATAAGATATCCATGGTCTTGACATATTCCAGTAGTAAACAATGATTGTAGGTGTAGTATCATAGGCAGATCCAATAAGTTTACCAACGTAAATAAGTTCCAATTGTCAAATTATACACATATAAATATGGATCAATTATTAAATATATACTAAGGTCAAAATATGATACATATAAAAGTAATAACCAATTGTGTCTCGGAAATCGGTATGGTACAAATATTCCAGAAATATCAAGAAGGTCCAAATATTCTCTACGTCTTCGCTGTATTCAACTCCCAGTAGAGTATACACCCTTTATAACATCCATCAATGCTTTTCTGTCCTTTGCAATTTTTGTCCATGTTTTCCAACCCTTTCCTATTAGTTTTAGATCTTTTTCCATATCTCTGCTCCATCTGATTTCGGATCTCACTCCCCCCCCCCACCCCAAATATTATACAGACATAAATAACTTCCAAATAATTATAGCTATAAATAAGATCAAAATATTCTACACATATAAATAGGGTTCAAAATCTATTACTGGCATAAGTCACCATCACCATCACCATCACCATCACCATCACCATAACCATCACCATCACCATCGTTCCTGTGGACCCCTTCTGGATTAGAGGGTCGCAAACACAGGCATAAATAGGGTCCAAATATTTGGCGGATATAAATAATTCTCACTATACATTATTTTGTGCAGGTATAACGACAACATCAACAGAACTGTCACAGATCACAACAACGACAGTATCGGCCCTATAATGGTTGTAAGAATGAAGGAAACACGCGGCCGGCGTTATTTTAACCACTATGTTGCCAGAGTTTATTCCAGGCATCTCTTCGGGGGGTGGGGGTGGGGGCGCCTTAGCCGCCCCGAAAAACGTCTACCGCTCCCCCCCCCCTCCCAACGAAATGGAATTTATATAGAAAACATATACTTTTACCAGTGTCCGCCGTCCGCCCCGGAAAATGTTGACCGCCCCCCCCTCCAGAAAATAGCAAATGCCGACCCCCCTGAAAATATCAAGTCAAGTGCGCCCCTCCCCCCGAGACAAAAATAATTCTGGGAGAAACACTGGATGTTGCCCCTGCAGATTTCTCAAACATGGACACTCAAAGATCTGCAAGGTCAAGGTCACAGAATTACGGGGGTGGGGGGGGGGGGGAGGAGGAACTTCCGTCAAACGAAAATCAATAAGAGCACGGGCACTTTACTAATGAGAATGGATTGTTATATGCCTGCAGCTTGTGTCCGCCGTTTGGGGGGGTGGGGGGTGAGGGGGTGGAGTCTGGCTGGGCAGATGGTTTGTCACTCAGGTCATATGGATGTTGGAGTGTTTTGAGAGAGAGAACAAACGCTGGTCAGGGAAAGTTGTGTTCGCTTGCGTTTTATAAAGACGATTATGGTAGGGATATGGTTTAATGGTAGAACGCAAGCTTGATTGCCAGAGGGTGTGTTTGGCAGGAGAGCATGTGATTGCTTACTCCAGTTGTCCCCAGTTCGAACCCCTGGCAGATGAGGCTTGATAGCTGGGGACGGCCACTCTTCTAGGAGAGAAAACTCCAAAAATCAAACAACTGCTGCCTTGTAGTTTGTTCTTGGTTGGACAAAGGCTATGGAAGCAAATCCAAAAAGAAAAGCAGGCTGAAATCGGAGTCAATGACCTCAATGGCGCCTAACCAGTTGACACGTGTCCTTAATTGTGTTGGAGGCGTGGTCAAGTCGGTAAAAGCTCATGGTTGTTAAACTCGAAAAAGTCTCGAGTTCAAACCCTCTGGCAGATAAGGCTCGATCCCTTCCAACACTAAAAATCAAGAACGAAGAAGAAGAAGAAACAACTGCTGCCTCAAAGTTTATTCTTGGTTGATCAAAGGTTACGGACGCAAATCCAGAAAGAAAAGCAGGCTGAAATTGGAGTCGACGGCATATATAACACATAGCAGGTAGAGACATAATACTTAATTATGTTGGAGAAAATTCCTTCAAACATTGAACGAAGAAGTAAAAGAAAGTATCAAGGTTTTTATCGGTCGAGTTAGCTGTTAGGATAAAGAGTATAAAGACAGGGTTGGCATAGAACTAAGGTTTCGGATAGGGATCATCATCACTGCCCGCCACCCCTACTGGGGGTCTTGGGATATGGGCCGCCAACCAAAGATCTCCAGAGTCCTCTGTCCTGCTGCGGTATGGACCGCCAACCAAAGATCGTTAAAGTCCTCTGTGCCATTCTCTCAAGGTAGCTTCGCCAGGTGTTCCTTGGTCGACCTCTTAGGCGCTTTCGTTACGGGTTCCATATGCTGATAAAAGATCAAGCACATTAATATAGACCAAGCACTATATTCGAATACATGGGAACACTGTAGATTTCTATTGTGTCATCATCATCATTATTCCTGTGGATCCCTTGTGGAGCATAGGAAAGCAACCATACCTCCATCGTCCTCGGTTCTGGGCGATTCCTTTAAGCAGGGCCCACGTTATTCCAGCTGCTTCTGCTTCCATTGTGTCAGGTTAAGGTAATGATGTCTGGGTCACAATGTTTCTTCCAGACTTTTCTCCGGGGGGGGGGGGGGGGGAAGGAGGGGGCACTTGAAATATTTGGGGGGGGGGGGGGGCGGACACTGTAAAAAGTATATATTTTCTATATAAATTTTATTTCGTTGGGGGAGGGGCGGTAGACTTTTCCCCCCGAAGAGATGCCTGGAAGAAACTCTGCTGGGTCAGCGATGGGTTAAGCCCACTACAACGACAAGTAACGGGTGAAAATGTATGGTCTGTGAAGTAAACTCTCTGTAAAAATCATCACATACCCGCCACCCCCCTACCCCCCCCCCCCCCCCCCCCCCCAAAAAAAAAACAGCAACAACAAACATTCTGCACATATAATAAAAGGTGCCAAGCTACTTTTAAAATATTTTTAGAAGTCATCTCGCCTGGGGCGAGCCGTACCACACTTCCATGCACCCCTTAGCTACGCCAGATGCTTAATTAACAGAAATAATTTACAATACAGTTCAAATGCTAATTAACCAATATGTCAGTCCGTTCCTTCATTCGTCCTAAACTTTATAATTAGAGGACTGTAGATTGTGTTTCACATAACACCCAAGGACAATCGTACCAGAAAAAAATAACACGGAATAGACATAAAAAGATTGTTTATTGAGAGTTACCGCCCACGATTGCAGTGCTAAAAATAAACTAGGATTGGTGTCAGGTGAACTCTTTGCTCGAGGAAAAAAATATTGGATGGCGGTCCTTAGAGTACAGCGTTAGGTGGTGGGTGGTGTGGGGTTTGGTGGTATGTGGTGTGGGGTTTGGTGGTATGTGGTGTGGGGTTTGGTGGTTGTTGGTGTAGGGTTTGGTGGTGGGTGGTGTGGGGTTGGTGGTGGGTGGTGTGGGGTTTGGTGGTGGGTGGTGTGGGGTTTGGTGGTGGGTGGTGTAGGGTGAACGCCATGGTGATGTCTGCTGGGGATTCCAGATCGATGACAGAACAGATAACAGGGTTGGTGTTATGGGCGTGTGGCGGCACGTGAGGTCAATGACGTGTGAGGTTACATGGCGTTTGTGTGTGCCCACTATACATTATATAAACATTACACATTATGTGCCCCCTATACATTATGTAAACACTACACATATGTAAACACTACACATTATGTAAACACTACACATTATGTAAACACTACACATTATGTAAACACTACACATTATGTAAACAATACACACGTAAATACTACACATACTGTGCCCACTATACATAATGTAAACACTATACTTTATGTAAACACTATACTTTATGTAAACACTATACTTTATGTAAACACTATACTTTATGTAAACACTATACTTTATGTAAACACTATACTTTATGTAAACACTTCACATTATGTGCCCCCTACACTTTATGTTCGCTACACATTATGTGCACTATTTTAGTAAACACCACACCTTAAGTAAACAACACACATTACATGCACAATACACAATGTACCCATAACACATACTATGCCCACTACACATACTGTGCCCACTACACATACTGTGCCCACGACATACTGTGTCGAATGCGCAGTGTGTAATACACACCACAGCAGCACAGTTTACCCGTGTAACTAAACTGCATGTAAACAAATACTTATGTATCCAATTTGATAAACTATAAACTTTCACAAAGACTCCCACAACCAATGTTTGTAACCATACCCACGTAAACTACACAGGTCTACTTTTTGTTTAAACTTAACTCTCCCCCACCCCCAACAGGTGATACCTTTGTACTGCAGTCGAGTGCAGTCTAAAAAAATCGTTTTCTCGGTCAAGGCTTTAATGTGAAGCCGTTGATGTGTATATGGGGAGAAATTAAGAGGCAGGCCAAGATAGCACGTAAGAGGGTTGGGTTGTTTTTTTCTTCTAACACACTGTGTAACAGGTTCTGGTACAACCGCTAGGGGTACCATCATACTGTGTCGTCCTATGGTCTTTTAATGGTGTCGCGGTTAGGGTTAGGGCCAATGTACAGAGTTTCTTCCAGGCATCTCTTCGTCGTCCCCCCCCCCCCCGAACGAAATGGAATTTATAAAGAAAAAAATATACTTTTACCAGTGTCCGCCCCCGCCCCCCCCTCGGAAAAAAAAGTCTGACAGAAACACCGATTCCTGATGCGTCAATCACAATTTCCAGCCGAAAATTAATGCTTTAGCTCAATAGAACTTGTTGATTGTTTTTCTCCCTATCCGATTTTAATCAAAAGTCGTAATTTGGTTGGGGGTGAGTAAAAGAAGGGGAGGGGAGATATGTCCAAGAGGGATAGTTATTATCTACGCCCCTGGCTCTCGGCCACTGGTCGTTTCTCTCACTCGGACAGTGGACGCTAGAACTTGCTCTTACAACACATCGGACTTAGTCTTGTGACCCAACACAGGCGTAGCTAGGGGATGGCGGGTGGGACGGCCGCCCCGACGACCCTAGGGAGCGCCAATCGGGATAGAATATTTTTTTTTAAAGTTCATTTTGAGCTGCATTGCTGAATCATAGTTGGGAAAATAGTGTATAACTTCCCTTTAAGGATTTATTGAACTGTTTTCTACATCACTGACGTGACACCAAAATAAAAAATAAAGTGAAAATGACTGGTAAAACATGTCCAGAACTTTCCAAAGTAGTGACGATGATGGGAAGGGAGGGGTGGGCTTTTTCACCAACGTGAATAATTTTATACAAATAGGGCGCATGATTAACAGCGACAGCTCACCCACGCCCCTTAGTACTTATATTTGAGAACCACTGTCTTGACCTTTAACCCCAAAGAATGTGTTGAGTTAAGATATCCACAGGTTCAAGCCACCAGCAAGACAACCTTATAAAACAAAATGTGTAATGCGCACAACAATGTTATCTTGAGGCGTCGCTGACGTTGATATAATACCATTAGCACTACATTACATCCCTCATGTTACACAGACGTTTTAAAGGCGATTCATTCTCTTTAGTATGGTGATCGCTTACATTGTGTTAAGAATTATTTTGTTTAAATAGGAAGTATAAAAAAAATGTAGCTCATTTGTCTGGATAACCATCAAATTATAGCTAGCTAAGCATGTTATTTATCGCGTGCATAACTATTTTTAGTTAGGAAGGGGGAAGGGGGGGCACCGGACTACATTTTCCGGGGGAGGGGGCGACGGAAACTGGTAACAGTATATATTTTCTATTTACATCATTTTATTTTCTCCACCGAAGAGATGCCTGATCAAAACAAAGTTTATCGGAACAACTATATATATATATATATATATATATATATATATATATATATATATATATATATATATATATATATATATATATATATATATATATATATATATATATATACGTGGTCGGACGGTAAAGCGTGGCACTGCTAACGCGAGAGTCTTGAGATTCGATCCCAGTCGTTTAGAGTAAGAAAAGTTGGCTGGGCATAAAACGGGCCATTCTATCGCGGTGGTGGGGGAATTAAATTACCGGAGGATGGATACTGGTTAAATTATATATTTCCTATATAAATTATTTAAAAAATTCTATTTCTCTCATGGGTGGGGGGTGGTGGTTGGACCTGCTTCTCTCGGGAAGAGATGCCCGTAAAAAAAAGTCTGGGGACAGTGTCGTAAATAAGAACTGAACAAACATTCAATCAGTGACCGCAAGTAGGTGACCCTATTGACTCTCAGACCTGTTTGATCTCATGGGTCGTACGGTGTCCGCGTGCGGTCGTTTAAAGACGAGAGAGGGGGGGGTGGGGGGAGTTAGGGTGTAAAGCCGGACTGGGGGTAATGAGTTCGGGCTGAGGTCATACGTTGGTTCAGGTTGTTTTGTTTATAGATTATTTTATTTCATTATCTTTCCATTGAAAAAAAGAAACTTTCTATGGTAAATATTATTAACGTGTCGTCCTGAAAGATGTTAAGAATCTAGAAAGAAAAAAAAAAGGGTGGGGAGTTGGTTAGTAGACGCATTTTTAAAGGGGGGGGGGCATGACTATTGTGAGAGACGACTAGGGGTAGAGGCTCGACTGCTATCCTGAAAGTCTCGAGTTCAAATCACGGATGCGAGAGTCTGTAAGACGTCCCTGAGTCCACCCAGCTTTAATGGGTACCCGACTCAAGTTAGGGAAAGTAAAGGTTGCTGCAGATAGTGCTGACCACACCATCCCTTCGCATGCCGAGGTCGAGAAACTATGGATAGTTAGGCCTGAAATGGGAACTTTACTAGGTGTCGAGATCATCTAATGAGTGGATGAAATAGGAAATATCGAACAATAACGTGACATTCTTTCTAAGACGACCCCCCCCCCCCCCCGTTTTTTTACTCTACAAACTAACACCTGGGTTATGTGTACGGCTGTGACCTGGTATTTAGAGTTTCTTCCAGACTTTTTTCTTCGGGGGGGGGGGGGAAGGGACACTGTTAAAAGTATATATTTTCTATATAAATTCCATTTTTTTCGGGGGGAGTGGGGGGGGGGGGCGAAGAGATGCCTGGAAGAAACTCTGCTTGTGTTTAGGTTTAGGTATAAATTCTAATTTTTGTAAAAGACCGCCGACCAACATCACCAGGTAGATATTAAGGTGGAACCTTCAAGGTAATCGTATAAGAGGTCAACCAAGATATACCTGGCGACGGGACCTTGAGGCTGGAACTACAAAGATAGTTTAGATAGGCTACACCTGGAGTCAGGTTGAAAAATGGTACAGGACAGGGGATGGTGGCCCTACCCCAGGAGGGGGGGGGCGGGGGATGATGATGATAATTTTAGTTTATTTTAGTTTTTGTACGCTGAGGCTATTGACATTTACAAACGTGAAGAATTCGTGATACACAACTTCTAAGAAAATAACTCGCACTGTATTTGTCTAGAATTGATGTTACTTATTGATCAGAAAAATAATGATAATAATTTCAAAAAAAAAAATTTAAAAAAAAGACAGAGCAGAACTCACATCGGAAAAAAAATAATAATAGGCATTGATCACGCTGTCGCTATTTTTAGGACGGCTTCAGAACGCGCGCTCTCTAAAGCCTGCAGCAAAAACATTTACAAACAAAACAAAGCCGGTAATCTGCCTTGCCAAAAGCTGGGTCAACAAGATGGTTTCTCGTGGTCTCATCTCGCGTTGTGATACAAGCAAGTCTTTTTTTTTTTTAGGGGGAGGGGGGGGGGGGGGGTGGGAGTTGTACACATATATTTTAAAAGTGATGTTAGGTTAAGAAGTTGATAGCAAAATGTAGCTGTTCATGACAGATTCTGATATACTTTCAAAATGTCGAGGTCAATAACCTTGATCAAAAGTACTTTGTTTTATTAGACAAACGCTAGACTAGAGGTGAGTAGTGTCACAGGGCGGCGGGGGGGGGGGGTGACACCATTTAGGAGTTGGTACCACGACGAAAGATCGTAAATTTTTTTTTTTTAAATCCAGTTAAAATATAATAAAAACGTAGGGGGAGAGGGGTGACACTAAATGCCATTGTTGGAAAAGGAGGGGGGGGGGGGGGGTAGTTCTCCCCCGGGTAACACCCGACCTAGCGAATAAGGTGCCGTTTAAAAAAAATTTCAATAAAATAATCATTTATTAGGCCATGAACAAAGGTTTTACTTAAAAAAAAATATTTTAACTGTTCTAAGTACACGTAACAACGGTATGTACAGTCACAGGGCGCGGGGTGGAGAAAGGATGGGGGTGCGGACCATACTGTGTGACACCATTTAGGGGGGGGGGGTGACACCTAGACGAAAAATGGCGGAAGCTAAAGAGAACATAGTTTGCATAAAAAAAAACATTACAGGAGACCAGAGAAAGGGGGGGGGTGTGATGCCCCAAGTTACAATAACGGGCACACGACCTAGAGACGCCGCTGTTTACCCCGTAGGTGAAGTTACCCGTTCGACCCTGACGGTCATTTGGAGCAGATAAAGTAGAGTTCACCTGTTCCTGTGCCCTCGGTATATAAATTTAGCGTACTCAGCCGCTTGTGTTTTCCAACCACGTGAGTCAGGAACCCATCAGGGACGTCACAAGGACTCGAGCTCGGATCGCAACTCGAGACGCATGGGCTCTACTGTCCCACCACGCCGTTCCCCTTTACCTCTATATCTTTCCTTTATAAAGTTCGTACAACCAACACACTGAGTACCTGCCTCACGTTAGGGAAAGTAAGACAGCTGGGCATAGTGCTGGCCACACCATCACTTCATGTGCCGAGGTCACAGAAACAGGCGAACTCTACTTCACTTGCCCATGGACCGTCAGGTTCGAGAAGAGAACCTCACAACCAGCACACTTTGCCGAATCTATGCTTTCAAAGAACCGGATTGCATGTCACAATTTATAGCAATAAAGCGTAGCCCTAACCTTAGCTTAACTTGTATCTAGGCAACAACATAAATAAACTACCCCCCCCCCCCCCACACACCCAAAGACTCTGCAATTCATGTAATTTTTTCAAAAACATTTTTCCGCATAGCATGTAGTATTAATTTAATCTGCTAGTTCATTTCAATCCAGTTTGTATTATATGATTAGCCATAAAAATTTAATTTAAAGATTACGGCTTAAAACAACAAAAGGGGAGATCGCTCTATCAGACCGGTTGGCTTGTGATCGCAACGATTGCAAATCTTTCATTTCTTTCTATACAACTTAAAGGTGTTTTTTAGAAGGGAATATTAGGCTCTTAACGTCATAAAGCAAATTTTTTATATTATACCAGGTGTCAAAACAAGAATGATCGGCTTAAAAAATAATATGGTACCATTTTTTTTCTAAACTTAAGATTATAAGAATTGACTCCTTAAGCTGAACAATAATTAAAAACAAAAACATTATTAAAAGCGGGGTTTCTTTTAGATACTTCTTTCAATCTTTTTCTTTCCCGGCGTTTCTTTCATGCATCTTTTTGGGGAGGCACTGCCCCCTACCCGAACTAAAGTGCCCCACCCCGGTGAAAAATGTCTGAAAGAAACACTAGACGGGGCACTAGAAATTTCCGGGAATGCATTTAAAATTTCCGAGTGGTGGGAGGAGGCGATAAGATTGTTCTTTCAGTATAGTACTGGAAATACAAGTGTTGGTCAGCTTTATAAGTCCTTTTCGTTACATTAGCTACAAAAGTAATAAAATGGATCGCTAAAACCTATTGAAATGTCCTCTACATCAATATTATAGCTAAAGAAAATTAGTAGGTTTTTAATATTCTATTGTATCTAAAAGCTAATTGTTATAACAATTTTTAAATGTTTAATTCGTGTCTTCGTGTAATGTTTAATGTATTCTTGCGCCAGCACAGTATTAACGCGTAGGTAGATGGTGCTCAGATAGCAAGAGAAACTAGATCAGCCTTCAAGATACTCTAGTCTCTTAGCTTCACGCCATTTTGCGCACCACTGCTTCATACACATACAAACCAGAATGTATGTTGTAAAATGGCCTGGTGTTATGTATGTTACATCTGGATTCGGAAACGTTGTTAGTATATGATAGAACTGGGAACACGTTTGATAAAGACTTTTATAGGGGGGGGGGGGGGGGGAATTGGTGATTTTTAAAGTAAAAAACGCAGGTTCTAATTCAAAATTTGCAATTTGATAGCTGTTTTAAATATTTAAAATGTATACGTATTTGCATATTTTAGAATATGGAATTAAAATAGGAATCGTACTGTTCCTGCAATCGAAAAACCCGACAATACTCTTAAATATCGTATAGATTGTCCATAAGATTGTATCTGTTTTAGAACCCTTGCTTAATAACAATGACACATGGACCATAAAGGATTGGATATAAAATACCTCACGAACAATAATTGGTAGAATTAAATCCGTCAGAGATTTTATCGATTGATAAATCGAAGGATCATCTTTCAAAAAAAAATATCGAATAGCATGTAATTAAACTAGACTATCGTGTACCCACACCTAGACGCTACCGGAGATTAGTAAGGTATGGGTTTTACATTAGGGGTGAGAATAGTTATATGGCTAGGGTCAGGTTCGAGTGGGGGTGGGGGTAGGGCTAGGATCAGGTTTGAGTGTAGTGGAATATAGGGTTCGGGTTAGGTTTGGGTTAGAGGAATGTTAGAGTTATGGGAGATCTTATGATGAGGCTCAGGTTTGGGTAGAAGTATCTTTACCCGCTATTCGATGCAAATCTGGCAAAATGATAACATAAGGACAAGAAAGATGCGGATGAAAGTTGACAAAAAACCAGAATGGTGATGTCAGAAGCATAAAAAAATAAAACGCAAGAAGTAAAATTAGTTAAACGTGATGTCCGATGTAGAAAAATGATGTCGGGTGCGGTAAAGAGATCCTAGAAGCGAACACAAAATGCCAGCATCAGAAAAAAAAGAATACACTGTTGGAGTAAACGCCTCCCCCGGCACCCCCTCAACCAACGCCCCTCCACCCAAAACGAACGCCATCAACAACGGTCTGGGGCGAGTCCTCGGGGCGCTGACCCAGATTTCTCCACAACGTAAACTTTTTTTTAAATGAATGTAAACAAGTTGAGAGAGTTGAAGGTCAGCGAGGTCAGCCGGTAAAACTAATTACCGCGAAACGTAAGTTAATTTTTTTGGATAATGCTCTCAATCTGTTTCTTAGCTAGTGACCACAGCAAAAAAAAACCACGTGAAAAAAAATGGGTTAATCAGGATTTTAAGAGGTTAACGAAGGTTTAATCAAAACTGTCCAGGCTCTAGAAACTTCCAGACACGCGAACTGAGTCTGATCTGGATTCGAACCGACAGCTCCACGATTTGACGATCATGCAATTAGCCAATGTTTTATAAAATCACATTGTTAAAATTTCAATACAGTAATGTACAAAAACATTGGATTAAGATGAAACACCTCAAATTTAACCACTTTAAAGTTGTTAAAAGGACGTCATTGAGGGTGTTCCCCTCCCTCTCCCATCTTCACAAGCTACCCCCCTCCCCACCTCCATTAAACGTTGTCAAAAAAGTTCCAAACCCCCTCCCTCCCCCCCCCCCCGCCCACCCACACACGTAAACCCAAAATTATAACAACAGCTTGTTCGGCGTGGTTGGACCGGTAACGCTGAGGGTAGCTAAACGAAAGGTCCCGTTCAAACCCCCGAGTATATGCGGCTAAGTTGCAGGGAGGACAGGAACCCAAACCCTACTTAGGAGAGATAATGAGAAAACTCCAAAGTAAAGAAAACCATTTGGATGAAAAAGGCTATAAGAGGAAAAACCATTTGGATGAAAAAGGCTATAAGAGGAAGGAACGGTGTAGGTGCTTCGGGGGGGGGGGGGGGGATGAACGAGATACTAGAGAGAAACTCTGCTTCCACAACTGCGGCTGGAGAAGAACATTACATTGCTGTCATTTACCCCCCCCCCTCCCCTCACCCCCAGACCAATAGACCAATTACCCTCTGCATATAAATCTCCACCCGGACCTTACCCCTACCTCCACCCCCGCCTCTTCGGCGAGTAGCTGTTTCCTTCCCCTTCCCCACTACCAGAGTTTTTCAAGACATCTCTTCGGGGAGGGTCTGCCCTTCCCCCCCCCCCCCCCCCCCCCGCCGAAGAAAGTCTACCCCCCCCCCCCCGAAGGAGATGGAATTTATATAGTAAACATATACTTTATTAGTGTCCGCCCCCCCCCCCCCCGGAAAATGTAGACCCCCACCCCTCGGAGAAAAAAAAGTATAGAAGAAACACTGCCCACCACGGATAGTAGACCTCAGTTACCTTACGTATAAGCGTGGCAGGTATACAACGTTATACAATGCTAGTATCTACCGCTGGTGATATGGATGGTTAGCGGCGAGCGAAGTAAAAACAAGTTAATAAAAAGTCTAGTGACAATTTAAGCGCAATTTCCTTATGTTATCCATAACAATTTTTAATTTTTTGTGACCGAACGAAAGGATATTTTTTGCGCTAAAAAAAAAGACAACTATATTAACCTATATCAACGGAAATAGTTTTATTTTAACGAGTAGGCCTACACGATGCTCAGTTTAAAAAAGTAGTAAATATCATCCTAGGCCTACACGATGCTCAGTTTAAATGTTCTTCCTAGGCCTACAAGATGCTCAGTTTAAAAAAGTAGTAAATATTTTTTTGTGACCGAACGAAAGGATATTTTTGAAAACTTTCTTCGGCAATATTGTTCTAATTATGGCAGGAATCGATTGGTAAATGTTTCAAGTCGCTAAGTGGTCTGGTTGCCGAGATATGGACCAAAAACTGCATTTGGTCGAGGTTTTTTGGCTTTTCCGGGAAATCCAGGAAGGAATTCCGGGAATTTTTTTTGGCCCACAATCATCCTTGGAACTTGCTTAACATATTTGCTTTGGAACTCGTCCTCGATATTGCTTCGTTGAGGAGGAGATACGACTTAAAGCTGCGGACACACATCCATTCATTCATTCATACATCCAGAAATGACGAGTTAATAATCGCAATGGTCCGTATGGAAATTGCGCTAAAAAACTCGTTGAATATTTTGCCGCTTTCTATGGATCCCGGGTTTTATGTCCTGTCGATTTGACTTTTAAAATTCGTATAAAAATCGGTTATGTCTCAGTGTCTCTTCCCAAGAGAAAAAAATTACCTGAATCGTTCGTTTTTATAGCAATGTATGACGTCATTTATAATAACACCTCTACCCTGCCCATAACTAATCGTAA
>NW_026733957.1:0-13822 GCF_028476545.2 Physella acuta | reverse complement strand
TAGCAATCACTACACTTTGTGTCCGCTGTTCCAATTAGATGTGCAACATTGCTGCTAAAGTTCATTCCTTCTGTACATCTGCTTGCTCATCTCTTAATGTTTGTACGGCTCTACCACCTATCATGATTTGTATCATGATTATCATTTATCATGATTTGTATCATGATTACCATTTATCATGATTATCATTGATCATGAAGTCATAGGGCGTTTTTACGAGTCACAGAATGTTGCGTTCTTTACACTTTACATCCCAATCTTTAACATGGAGTGTTTGATTTGATGTTTGAACTAACCGTATTTTGTTAAAACGTCATTACAACTTTGTTTGACTAGATGTTTGCACTAGCCGTATTTTGTTAAAACGTCATTACAACTTGGTCGAGAGTTACTTAAATGATTTCTTTACCTCCCTCGGTGGAAAGTTCGAGAAAATACACCAAGTACAACTGTATTTGCAACTCCTCTGGTCTGCATCTTAAGATGCTTGCGTAGGGTGGTCTCCCTGTCACCCCACCCTGCATCTCCCCTCCCCGTGGGGTGAAGAGGGTGACGATGAGCATCTAACAGGTGTTTAAGTACGGTACGTTGCCTCAGTATGTTTTGTTAACAGTTTGAACTTGTGCAATGTGTCACAAATTGGTAGCTTCTAAAAGGGGCGTAAAAATACTTTAGAAATAGCTACGATTTATGCGTGTCCTTGGTGGGGGAGGGGGGGGGCAAGTGATGGGGGGGGGGGGGGGGGGGGGGGGCTACAGCATCCATACCACGTTCAAGGTGCTGTTTGTTTATTAACCTTTTAGATTACAACTAGAATACCCGTCATCCGTTGGATAACTGTGGGTTTCGGGGGTCATCCATCAAAAAACATCGATTTGAACCCCCCCCCCGCAAGATTTCGATTTGCAACCCCCCCCCCCTCAAACTTTTGATGTGCACCCCCCCCCCCCCCCCCCCCCCACTCAAACTTTCGATTTGTACCCCCTCAACCTTTCAATTTATTTTTCCAAACCATTTTGGCGCCACAACATATGTCCCCCCCCGCCTCCGTTCCCCCCTCCACCTCCCCTTCGGACTATCCCTTCATATACTGACGTCACAGGTGACCTACTCAACTCTACTTCACCTGCCCAGTGTCCCGCCAAGTCTCAGACAACATGTTTTCATCGTTTGAAAAACGATTCCAGCCGAGCTTGTCTCTGACCACACTATCCTTTCATATGCTTAGGACAAAGAAACAGATGAACTCTACTTCACCTGCCCTGTATCCTTCCAAGTTCAGATAGGCAATTTTATCATTCACATCTAAAAAAAAAATTGAAAAAAAAAATATCATTGACAGATTGGTCTAGAACTTGTGCCACCCGCATGAGAGCCGTCTACACTACCAACTTAGCTATTTACTCGTGACGTCACAAGTGAATTTTTATACTATACTTTGATTCTCCTTATGCAACTTGATTTACGCGCATAGATCTAGATCTAAGTCTAGTAGTAGTAACTTTCAAATTAAATTTTATCTTAAATTAGCCAAACAATTAAGGCCTGAAATAGATTCTAGATGTATTAAGGCCTGAAATAGATTCTAGATGTAGAATTTTCATTAAGTCTAGATCTAGAATTTACATTGAGTCTAGTGACCTAGATCTAGGCTAGATTCATAACTTTCCTTCGACAGCTGATCTTTAGATCTAGAGAAATTTATTGTAAAACTAAATGAAAAAAGACAGTTTAAAATTGATATAAGTGTTGGAACGTAATAAATACAGCAAACGGACGTATTGTTAAAGTTAAAGCCGACAGAAAATTAGCTTTAGAACGCGTTAAACATTGGAATGGGAACACAATCTTCTTCGATAGGCCGCCATTATCGATGTAAAAAAATAAACACATCATGTGACGTCACGGTCCCGCCGAGTGTAGTGGTCGTTCTAATCTTTTTAAAAAAATAGGGTTACTCTATGTATGAATAAATCAATAAATTAATTAACGTCTTTAAATAAATTTGTGATTAACAGTCTGTCTGCATTAAAAAATTATTCTCTACCTACATACTATTTTACAGCTCTCCAGATAAAGTAGAACATATCACAATACTCGATCGGACAAAAAAAAAAAAAACAAACAAAAAAATAAATATTCAAACATGTAAACAAACTTGACTTTTAGTAGTATACTAGGCATGCTGCCCAGCTTCGCTTAGGCTTTCGAAAACATTGAGAATTTGCATGCTTAATTAATTCGCCCGAGGGTCGGTCTACGACCTCAAGAGTTATGAAGAGGTTTAATCCGTGGACATTTTTTTTCGATTTATAGCTCATATAAGGTACCGGTCAGTCGAGGTCAGTTTTGACCCCCTCATCGTAGACTTTTCGGCCAACCGGCCCCCGTGTTCTGTCGCCCCAAGGCAAGATCCTGCCAAATTTGAAGCGCCTGCGGCGCCGGGAAGTGCCCTATCGGACACCCGACAATCTAGATCTAGATCTAGATTCCTAAAAGAATTTTTTTTAAAGTTTAGCCCGAGCATAATAAAAAAAAAATACATTAACCAAGTTGACTTGGTGTGTCTCGAACCCGCACCACCTGCGTGGTTTAATGTACACTAACATCTTCGCTATTTAGGCAGATGACGTCAATAGTTAATGTATAAGCAATAGTGACGTCACAGTTTTATGCGTTCTTTTTCACATATATTAATGCTCTTCCGGTTGCATAAATAATACTGTTTCTCTACATTCGAATACGCCTTTAATTTTTATTTTTCTTCTTTAAATAAAATTGTGGTTATACATTTAAAACATCTAACATATTATTTTCAACAAAAGTCCGTAAAAAATTCTCGATATATCGCTGCCGATTCTGACGTGATGTCCGGCGAAAATGTTTTGCGGACAGAGAAAGAGAGAGAGAGAGAGAGAGATGTGCGCACATTGGGCTTTTATATATTAGGACTAGGCATGCTGCCCAGCTTCGCTTAGGCTTTCGAAAACATTGAGAATTTGAATGCTTAATTAATTCGCCCGAAGGTCGGTCTACGACCTCAAGAGTTATGAAGAGGTTCCTCCGTGGACATTTTTTTTCGATTTATAGCTCATATAAGGTACCGGTCAGTCGAGGTCAGTTTTGACCCCCACATCGTAGACTTTTCGGCCAACCGGCCCCCGTGTTCTGTCGCACCAAGGCAAGATCATGCCAAATTTGAAGCGCCTGCGGCGCCGGGAAGTGCCCTATCGGACACCCTACAATCTAGATCTAGATCTAGATTCCTAAAAGAATTTTTTTTTAAGTTTAGCCCGAGCATAATAAAAAAGAATACATTAACCAAGTTGACTTGCTGTGTCTCGAACCCGCACCACCTGCGTGGTTTAATGTTCACTAACATCTCCGCTATTTAGGCACCTTATAAAATACGGAGAATGAAACACGTATTTTAAAATCTTAACTTACGCGAATATGCCTATTCTTTCAAATTAATTTTTTATCCCAAATTAGCCAGTTCCAAACAAAGATTTTGTATAAAATAAATAAGTCTTGAAATAGTTTAGTCCTAATATAGAAATTTATTTTTGGAATTGATTTTAGAGAAGTTAGAGTCTAAATCTAGATCTTAGCGTCTACGTCTAGATCTAGTTATTGCGTAGATTTAGATTTAGAATAGATTTAGTCTAGATCTAGAATCTCTAGATCTAGAATCCAAATACATAAAATAAATTTTATGAGTTTAGGCCGGAAAAATTGTATTGTATACATTTCATAGTGTACGTAGATCTAAATCAAATTTGAATGAAATAGTTCATTTCTTTTCATTCTAAACACGGCAGATGACGTCATTAGTTAATGTATAAGCAATAGTGACGTCACAGTTTTATGCGTTCTTTTTCACATATATTAATGCTTTTCCGGTTGCATAAATAATACTGTTTCTCTACATTCGAATACGCCTTTAATTTTTATTTTTCTTCTTTAACTAAAATTGTGGTTATACATTTAAAACATCTAACATATTATTTTCAACAAAAGTCCGTAAAAAGTTCTTCATATATCGCTGCCGATTCTGACGTGATGTCCGGCGAAAATATTTTGCGGACAGAGAAAGAGAGAGAGAGAGAGATGTGCGAACGTGGGGATTTATATATTAGGATTGTGGTTATACATTTAAAACATCTAACATATTATTTTCAACAAAAGTCCGTAAAAAATTCTCGATATATCGCTGCCGATTCAGACGTGATGTCCGGCGAAAATGTTTTGCGGACAGAGAAAGAGAGAGAGAGAGAGAGAGATGTGCGCACATTGGGCTTTTATATATTAGGATAGATAATAGATAACAAAAATTGATTTACTTTGTTGTTACAACTGTTTATTTTATGGATTCACGCGTTGCACATATGCTGAACTTGAAACATTTTCTTAAATTATTTCTTTTAGTTTTAATTCTTTAAGCAATCCCCGACAAAAACAATAGAAATAAATTACGATTTATTAGTCAACTTCACTAATTCTTTATTGTTTGGTTTTAATGTAAATGTTTATTTTTCACAAACAGCAATTAAACAAATTCTTCGCACAAACTATTTTCAACACATTACGTTTTTTTAATCGACTGAAAAAAAAAATTAAAGTGTAGAACATCTAAAAAAAAATTCCTAAACTACGCATCATCGTTAAATAAAACTTGTCTAGCAGAGGCTCTTGGCGATCTTTTCCTGTACATAGCCCAAACTCTCAAAGTTTTCAGCCTTGTACACGTCATCAGGGGTGGTGGCAATTTTACTCAGCTCGCTGTCTGACACAGCGTCCCCGATACCCACACAAATGATCTTGATGTGGTGGCTCTTCAGCACCTTTACGGCCGCCTCAGCTGAAACATTGGAGGTGGTACATTCACATCAAGCAATCATTTAGCTTTTTACTTCAAACATATCCACTGATAAATTCACATCAAGCAATCATTTAGCTGTTTACTTCAAACATATCCACTGATAAATTCACATCAAGCAATCATTTAGCTGTTTACTTCAAACATATCCACTGATAAATTCACATCAAGCAATCATTTAGCTGTTTACTTCAAGCCTATCCACTGATAAATTCACATCAAGCAATCATTTAGCTGTTTACTTCAAGCTTATCCACTGACTAGGCATGCTGCCCAGCTTCGCTTAGGCTTTCGAAAACATTGAGAATTTGCATGCTTAATTAATTCGCCCGAGGGTCGGTCTACGACCTCAAGAGTTATGAAGAGGTTTAATCCGTGGACATTTTTTTTCGATTTATAGCTCATATAAGGTACCGGTCAGTCGAGGTCAGTTTTGACCCCCTCATCGTAGACTTTTCGGCCAACCGGCCCCCGTGTTCTGTCGCCCCAAGGCAAGATCCTGCCAAATTTGAAGCGCCTGCGGCGCCGGGAAGTGCCCTATCGGACACACGACAATCTAGATCTAGATCTAGATTCCTAAAAGAATTTTTTTTAAAGTTTAGCCCGAGCATAATAAAAAAAAAATACATTAACCAAGTTGACTTGGTGTGTCTCGAACCCGCACCACCTGCGTGGTTTAATGTACACTAACATCTTCGCTATTTAGGCAGATGACGTCAATAGTTAATGTATAAGCAATAGTGACGTCACAGTTTTATGCGTTCTTTTTCACATATATTAATGCTTTTCCGGTTGCATAAATAATACTGTTTCTCTACATTCGAATACGCCTTTAATTTTTATTTTTCTTCTTTAAATAAAATTGTGGTTATACATTTAAAACATCTAACATATTATTTTCAACAAAAGTCCGTAAAAAATTCTCGATATATCGCTGCCGATTCTGACGTGATGTCCGGCGAAAATGTTTTGCGGACAGAGAAAGAGAGAGAGAGAGAGAGAGATGTGCGCACATTGGGCTTTTATATATTAGGATAAATTCACATCAAGCAATCATTTAGCTGTTTACTTCAAACACATCCACTGATAAATTCACATCAAGCAATCATTTAGCTGTTTACTTTAAACATATCCACTGATAAATTCACATCAAGCAATCATTTAGCTGTTTACTTCAAACATATCCACTGATAAATTCACACCAAGCAATCATTTAGCTGTTTACTTTAAACCCATGAATCATCCACAGCTAAATTCACACCAATCAATCATTCACAGTTAAATTCACACCAAGCTATCATTCCCCGTTAAATTCACATCAAGTGATCATTCACTGTTAAATTCACAACAGTCAATCATCCAATTTAAAATTCACATCAAGCAGTCATTTAGCTGCTAATGAGTAGTGTAGAACACAAGTTTTCGTTACTCGTGTTAGTTGAGGTTGGCTGCGTGAAGCAAATCAAGACAGATTGTATACTATCTTGAAAGAATATATTGTTTAATTATTTAAGTGTGATTTCTTTTTAAAGTAACGCAAAGTGTGTTGAGTGGAACAGGATTGGTGAAACTAGTGTTAAAGGGGGCATCAAATTCTAAACAAGGGTTCTTTGTTTCTTTCAGACATTATTTTAGGTCGGGGGGGGGGGGGGTACTTGAAACTGGGTGGGGGGTGTAAGGGTGCAGATTTAAATGTACAGTGATGGGAGAGGGCGCACACTGATTAAGGTTAATATTTTCTAGATTAATCGTTTTTCGTTCAATGGGGGGAGTGGGGAGGGGGGGTGGGGGTCGATAGTCGGACCTTAGTCCCCCCCCCTCCTCCCCGAAGAGATGTCTTATGTACTTAATTAAGGCAGTCTTATTTGATCAACTAATTAGGTCACCCACACGCAACAATCAGACCCTGTCAATCTTATTTAATCAACTAATTAGGTCACCCACATACAACAATCAGACCCTGTCAATCTTATTTAATCAATCTCATCAGCTTGACCTACTTTTGACTGGATCTGTGGATTTGCCATCCGTCAGTATGAGGACTGTCTTGACAGAGTCAGGTCTGCCACCAGATTTAACATCGAACATTTTATCTTCTTCAATGTGTTCTAGGGCCAGGTTCAGCATGGTTGTCTCCCCTGGGTAAGGGGCAGCTAGAAGCGCCTGCAAGGGAATGTTATGCTTGTTAGCCAAATCAAGGGAATGTTGTGTTTGTTAGCTCAATCAAGGGAATGTTATGTTTGTTAGCCAAATCAATTGAATGTCTATCAGAGTATAATCGAACATGTGTTGATCTTTCATTGGTTAGCACAAAAATATAATTAAGAATTACTCGAATTACTTTGTTACGAGAGACAACATCGACATTCTCTAGGCGATTGTACAATAGTACTTTTAGGCAGTATGCAGTGTTTCTTCCAGAATTTTTTCCCCGGGGGGGGGGGGGGAGGGGGCGCACTTGAAATTTTCGGGGGGAGGGGGCGTGGTAGACTTTGGGGGGGGGGGGGGGCGACACTGTTAAAAGTATATATTTTCTATATAAATCTCATTTCGTTCGGGGGTAGGGGCGGTAGACTTTCTTCGGGGGGGGGGGGGGGTGGAGGGGGGCAGCAGAGTCGCCCCCCACCCTCCGAAGCGATGCCTGGAAGAAACTCTGGCAGTATGGTCCTCTAATGCACATACAATGCTATCATTAAATAAATGTTACATTGGTACAATAAGGTGCGGTATGGAGTGGTATTGTTTGGTTTGGTTTGGTTTGGTTTGGTATGGTATGGTATGGTATGGTATGGTATGGTATGGTATGGTATGGTATGGTATGGTATGGTATGGTATGGTATGGTATGGTATGGTATGGTATGGTAGGGTAGGGTAGGGTAGGGTAGGGTAGGGTAGGGTAGGGTAGGGTAGGGTAGGGTAGGGTAGGGTAGGCTAGGGTAGGGTAGGGTAGGGTAGGGTAGGGAAGGGTAGGGTAGGGTAGGGTAGGGAAGGGAAGGGAAGGGTAGGGTAGGGTAAGGTAGGGTAGGGTAGGGTAGGGTAGGGTAGGGTAGGGTAGGGTGGGGTGGGGTAGGGTAGGGTAGGGTAGGGTAGGGTAGGGTAGGGTATGGTATGATGTTATACGATACGGTAGGTTCGGTACGGTACGGTTCGGTACGGTACGGTACGGTACGGTACGGTACGGTACGGTACGGTTGCCTCTGGTCTAGCCTCTACCCTTACTTGTTGAATAGACTTGAGATTGTTGTACTTGTTCAAATCAAACAACTCCTGTACATCCGTGCTAAAGACAACGGCACCAAACTGAGCCGCTTCTTTGCTAATGTTGAACTGTGAAACAAGACGGGACGCATACTCCAGCTGTATGTTGTAGTTGTCTAGTCCAATACTGCCTGAAGCATCCATAGCAAAGATGATATCTGCCAGAGTCTTACATGGCACAACTAGAGATGTGAAATATCAGTTCATTTATTTTCAATACGCTATACAAGCGGTTTTTTAATTAAGGAAAATTGTACCAAAAAGTTTATATATTAAAATTGGTTCAAATTCATTATTGTACTTTGATTATAGCCAAAAGTTTAAAGATTAAAATTAATTCTAATACATTATTGTACTTTGATTAGATTTCCGCTGGTCTAGGAGTAGACGAATGTTATACCTTAACTGAGGAGCTAAACATACATTCAGTTTAATCGATGCACCTACTTTTGTCAGCTGATGTAATGGATCTTCCTACTTTTGTTAGGTGATGTTATGGATCTACCTACTTTTTTACATGATGTAATGAATATACCTACTTTCGTCACCTGTTATGGATATACCTACTTTTGTCACCAGATTTAGTGAATCTACCTACTTTTGTCACCAGATTTAGTGGTTTTACCTACTTTCGTCACCAGATTTAGTGGTTGTACCTACTTTCGTCACCTGATGCTATGGAAATACCTACTTTTGTCACCAGATTTAGTGGATCTACCTACTTTTGTCAGCGGATGTAATGGATGTACCTACTTTCGTCACACTTAGTCACATCCTTAGAGTTGACAACAAAACCTTTAGCGCAGGAACAAACAAAACCCCCTTCAGTATCCGTACAGTTGTGGGCACATGGGCTTGATGAACAATCATTCCTGGCTGAAAAATAATTCCCTGTCTTTAGAAAATTAATCCGTATTTTACTATCATGTTTAATTCTTATAGTGTTGACCTCAAAAGAAATTAACGTCGTGAGCTTGTTTTACATGACGCAATTATGTTGCCTTGTTTATTGACTTTAAAACGTAAATTTTCGCTTTTCATCCCAGTTGAAAGCATAATTTATTACGGTCGCATGGAGAAGGTTTAATGGAAGATGCTGTGGTCAGCTGTCCACTATCAGGTGAGGTAATATCAAGGCCAGCTGCTGAATATGTGGGGCATTCTCTACCTCCCCTGTATAATTCTATTAGACTTCCTATGATTTAAAATGGAATACAACCCACTTATAAAAATCTTGAAATTCTACCAACCAAACTACCAACACGTAAATGGAAAGACTTGGTGTAATCGATGAAGCAACGAAATGAACTACCAGATTGAATTATGATCGTGGCTATTTTGTCTAAAGTAGATTTATCCGATTATTAGATTATATCTATTTTTTTCTTCAAATGATAATTTTAATAGATCGAAATATCTAAAAAATTAAATTGTTAAATAAAAGCATTGACATATATTTAAGCATAAAAATCTCATAACTGACCATCACATTTGGTAGGGTTTTTACTGTTGGCAACGAATCCATGCTTACAGGAACATGTAAAGTTGCCCACTGTGTTGGTGCAGATCTGTTCACACACGGGACTTTTAGAACTGGTGCATTCATCGATGTCTAATATTGACAAAATACTTTTAGAACTGGTGCATTCATCGATGTCTAATATTGACAAAATACTTTTAGAACTGGTGCATTCATCGATGTCTAATATTGACAAAATACTTTTAGAACTGGTGCATTCATCGATGTCTAATATTGACAAAATACTTTTAGAACTGGTGCATTCATCGATGTCTGAGTGACATTGACAAAATATGTGTAGACGGTTATTAAATTATCGGAACGTGATACCAAAATCACACAGCGGAGCATTTTATATAGGCCAATATTTCCAAAACTTTAGTCTTCTAGGTCACCAGCCAGGAAACTAATTATTAAAATGGTCTATGTATGACTACATAATTAGCACTGGTCTCATTAGTAATTATTTTATTTCGTAAACAAACGAGTGGGACAATACTCATTAGCTTTTAATATCACGTTAATTGAAATACGCAAATAAAAAAAGTTCAATGTTTTTTTTTCTTTGTTTTCGTATTTAGTAATTTCCAAAATGTTTTTAATAAATAATAATACAGAAATCTCATTAATTACGCCTACTAATTACATCTTTTGCGATAGTTTGAGGTTAGGGAGCAAACTTATTTAAAAACCTTACTGATTTCTAACATTGTGTTAACATTGTGTGTGTGTGTTTGTGTGTGTGTGTGTATGTGTGTGTGCGCGCGCCTCAGACATGTAATTTGCAGCGTCAGTTTGCCTTGCCGTGTTCGCTTTAGTATTACAGTTTTGATCATCGGCTTGTGATTACTGATACAGATTTACAATAGTAGTATTTCTTTCTTACTTGTAGCCTAATTTCATTCATTTAAGATGGTTTACTTATACATAGATTTAATACAAAACGTCTTAATATTAAAAAAAAAAAAAAAAAAAAAACCAACCTGAAAATGCAATAAAAAATTATTTTTAAACCGCAAATGATAAATATTTTTGAGACGCTGGACTGAAAAGCAATTAATCTAAATAAATTGTAACTAAATAGCATAAATATTATTTAAGAAAATTGATAGGCTTTTCAATTTTTTACCCTAATTTTTAAAAATAATCGCACCGTATTTATTCCTTGCAAACAAATATTCTAAGTCTCTACTTTTTCTACTAAATTTAACGCCCCAAAACCCATCTGTTACTCTCGATATGAGCCTTTTATTAAACGGATTATGTTAGAATGCCGAACTTGACATATTACTGGCTTGTTATCGCCCTTTATTAGCGCCCGAATGGTTTGACGTAAACATTAGCCCATAGTTATTTCCCCTCTAAAGGTATGATATCATTTATTTTAGTTTTCACTAACACATGCATTTATTTTCAATATCTAGCAATTTGATATATAATTAGAATGACGGTTTAGTTATCAATACATCGTAGTCGGTTATAGACTAATAATATAATATCTAGATAGATTGCCATTTCAATTTAACTATCTAAGTACACTTATGTCCAAGGTTTTGAAAAAAAAATGTTGTTTAGGTTGAACATATCAACACTATGTATACATATTTACCATAAACATAAAAAGTTGTTTAGGTCGAGACGTATCAACACTGTCTAAACATATTTACCACAAACATAATAGTTGTTTAGGTCGAAACATATCAACACTATGTACACATATTTACCACAAACATAAAAAGTTGTTTAGGTTGAACATATCAACACTATGTACACATATTTACCACAAACATAAAAAGTTGTTTAGGTTGAACATATCAACACTATGTACACATATTTACCACAAACATAAAAAGTTGTTTAGGTTGAACATATCAACACTATGTACACATATTTGCCACACACATAAAAAGTTTAGCATTGGAAAAGCTGAGTAATAACCACCAAGTTTATAAAATTTAAAATCTTTTCTCGTAAAATGGTAAAAATAAAAATAAAGCGGGAGTGATCTCCCCTAAACTTTCTTGAACATACTTATAAAACACTACGTGGGAAGGCAACTCGCGATTAAGACAAGGTTTTAAATCAGTTTTTAATTACTTAATTTTTTTTTAAATAGAAGAGAAGCTAGTAGAGAATGGAATTGCGCTCCAAGTGATCCACAAGCAATATGTGTATAATAGTGCGGAATATTAGTACTTTATAAATTCATACGCGTATTTTTTGAGAAATTGAAAATAGCATAAAGTACTACTTCCGGTCAACGGAAATTACTCAACATTTGTCAGAAGACAGAGAAAATAGATTTTAAACTGCTATGTGAATTTTCGTTTACCTATCTGAAACAGTAATCAAGTTTTAGGCATTTGAAAAACCAAAAGTAGAATAAGTTCCACTTCCGGTTACCGAAAATCGCTGAAAAGTTGACACAGAACTACACATTTGATACAATACCTATATATGAAATGTCATCAACCTAACTGTAACGGTACTCAAATTATTATGTTCAAAGACACACATCCAAATATCCACACACACACACAGAGAAACACACACAGACACACACACGGACATATACACGGACATACGGACAAAATTGCAAAACAATGTTTTTTGACTCAGGAAAGAAAATCTCGATTTCGATTTTTTGCACGATTACAATACTCCATCTATACTTCGTATACGAGAAAGTAGAAATGTAAAAACTTTACGTAACAAACTTATTACTTGCAAATAGTAAAAATCAACTTCCGATTAACCTATTAGTATTGAGGAAAAAAAATCTGCATACTGACCAACACATTTCTTAGGGTCTTTACTGTCGACGGCGTACCCTGGCTTACAGGTACATTTAAAGCTGCCATCTGTGTTGGTACAGTTGTGTTCACATACAGGAGTTTTGGAACTGGTACACTCGTTAAGGTCTGACAAGATATTTGCATTTGTACTATATATATATATATATATATATAAATATATATATATATATATATATATATATATATATATATATATATATATATATATATATATATATATATATATATATATATATATATATATATATGTATATATATATTCTAACTGAAATCTAAGCTATAAGCAATCAATGGTGCGTTATATATATATATATATATATATATATATATATATATATATATATTATATATATTTTATATATATATATATATATATATATATATATATATATATATATATATATATATATATATATTATATATATATATATATATATATATATATATATATATATATATATATATATATATATATATATATATATATATATATATATATATATATATATCATATCTGAAATTAAAGCTATAAGCAATCAATGGTGCGTTGTTTCACATGAAAGCGTTTTACACTTTAAGCTGATGACTGTGCTTGTCTCAGAATAAAATAAAATAGTCGTTTTTAAAAAAAAAAAAATATGTAGACTTCGAGAAACACTCCATTATATGTATGTTCCCGAAACAAAATTCTTCAAGAATGAGAAACAAAATCGTGATACTAACCAACACATTTGGTGGGGTCTTTGCTGTCCTTGGTATACCCCGGTCTACATGAGCACATAAAGCTGCCCACTGTGTTTTTACAAGTATGTGCACAGGCAGAGCTCTTGGCGCATTCGTCGATGTCTGATAATATATAGACAACATTTTGGACTTAAACTATAAGATGTTTTTTATATATGTTTTTAAAATTTAAATACAATTTACTGCAAAATTAGAGCTATTTACAACTTGCACTTCAAGAAGAAATCGAAGTTACCGATTAATGTTATCTATTAAATATTGACCCCAGTAAAAGCACTTTCTATATCTATAAAATAAACCAGGAGTGATCTCCCCTAAACTTTCTTGAATACTCTTATATAACACTACGGGGAAGGGTAACTCAGGATAAAGACATGAATTTTAATACATTTTTAATTACTTAAACTTTTAATAATAGAATCTCTTGGTAAAAAGAATTGCTGCGCACCAAGTGAACGGCAAACAATATGTGTATAATAGTGCGGAATATTATTAGTACTTTATAAACTCGCATGCGTTTTTTGAGAAATCGGAAATAGCGTAAATTACTACTTCCAGTAAACGGAAATTACTCAAAATTTGAAAGAAGGCAGAAAGGTAGATCTT
>NW_026733956.1:0-25297 GCF_028476545.2 Physella acuta | reverse complement strand
TTCCTGGGAGGGGGTGACAATACGAAGTGCCGCACCGGGTGAGACCCGACCTAGCGACGCCACTGGCCTAACGGCTGACGAAGGGGCCCACTGATAATTTTTGCATAGGGGCCCAAAAATCCTAGCTGCGCCACTGCACTGACAATACCGTTTCTGTAGAGACTAAGTCTCCCGGCAAAGCGGTCTCATTGAATATGACATCTGCCAGTGGGACCCCTTCATCAATATTCTTTAGAGTTAGCTTATCCAACACTCTTATGTAATACAACGTATGCATCTCTTGTTCGGCAGGCCTTATTTTTATATTAGTTTATCTATTATAAAATATAGCATGTTTTAATTTAAGGGTCATCTATCTATGACATCCATAATTGAGTCGGTTATAGGCTGTTCCAACTCATTGTGTGGGGAGAAGGGTCCACGCTGTACCTTCCTAACTGCAATATGCTTGTACAGGGGCGTAGCGAAGGGGGGGGGGGGGGTGGGCGGGGGGTGCGAACCGCACCGGGTGACACCATTTATGGGGGTGACACCAAGGCAAAAAATAGCAAAATATATAGAGAAAAAGTTGAGGGGGAGGGGGTGCAAATCGAAAGTTTGGGGGGGGGGGGGGTGCAAATCAAAAACTTGAAAGTTTGTCCCCGGGAAGGGTCGCAACGCCTCTGGGGGGTGGGGGGTGACACCATTAAGTGCCGCACCGGGTGACACCCGACCTCGCTACGCCACTGTGCTTGTAGGTTATCAAAACAAAATGCTGTTATCATGTTAACATCATGTATATCATACATTTACACTTCTGTGCTCGCTTTTAAGCAACAGATCTTTTCTGTTGTAAATTAAACATTATCAAAACTTTAGAATTGGTGGAATTTAGCTGTTAAGGGCTCGATTTGTTTGTGAAATAATGTTGGTTCATGAAAAAATAATTTCATTCGGGCATTAAAAAGAGGTTATGGTGGTATTGGAGGTAGGACACAATGGTTACTTTTATGCCAATAGTGGTCATATCATTCATTTTTCTGGAGCCAATATGTCGGGAGTCATTTTGTCAAAAGCCAATATGTCGGGAGCCCAATTGCCGGGAGCCAATATGTCGGGAGCCCATTTGTCGGTAGCCAAAATGTCGTGAGCCCATTTGCCGGGAGCCCATTTGTCTTGAGCCCTTATGTCGGGAGCCAATATGTCGGGAGCCGCTTTGTCGGGAGCCAATATGTCCTGAACCTATTTGTCAGGGGTTAATATGTCGGGAGTCCATTTGTCGGGAGCCTAAATATCGGGAGCCCATTTGTCGGGAGCCTATATGTCGCAAGTCAACATGACGGGAGCCCATTTGACGGGAACCAATAAGTCGGGGCCCTTTTGACGGGGCTATTTTGACGGGGTCGGTTTGTCGGGAGTCGATTTGACGGGGTCGTATTAACGGGGCCGTTTTGACGGGGCCGATTTGTCCCGGGCCGTTTTGACAGGGCACCGTCAGTACATCTGTTTGACCATATGTCAGTAAATCTGTTTGACTATATGTCTGAACAGCACGTTGTAATTTTTTCGTGCAACATTCTGTATAGCTGCTCAGCTGGGTAGCTTGCACCTGCAACAACTTGCAAGAAAGTTGTCTTTTGCCGTGTGAAGTCCATCTGTAGATCTTCAAGGCAACGCCACATTGTTGTGTGACTACATTGGAGGAGAGACTGAAGACTGTAATGCCATCCTTCACAAATGTTAATTGTTCGTGCTTCACCATTACCAATCGCGTGTAATTGATTCCAGTTTTTAAAATTAATCCGTACCATATATGGACATAGCGCTTGTGATCAAACGCCCACATTGGACAAACCACCTGTGATCAAAGACCCTCTGCTGAGAAAACACCTGTGGTCAAAGCCCCTATGGATGGTCAAAGCCCCGTTATGGTCAAAACCCCGCTGTGGTCAAACCCCCTATGGTCAAAGCACCTGTGGTCAAAGGTTCGAGCACACATTTTACAATTATAACTAAAGACAGCCAAGCTTAAAACAGGTAAGTTCCGTTTTGGAACTCACTTTGGGAGTACTGCAGAGAGCCCAACACTACAAGAACGTTTTTTGATTCAGTGTTTTTTTCCCCAGACATTTTTTCTCCAGGAATGGGGGAAGAGAAGCACTTAAAATTTTCTAAGGGGGGGGGGGGGAGGGGGGGGAACTATGTCATAAACTACAAAGTAGACTCATGCACTTAGCAACAATTTCAATAAAATATAAGTACGCTTGCAAACTGGAATTGAAGGAATATGTACAACATTTTGAGACGAAGGAGGCAAGTAAAATTTGATTTTGATGCCTACTTATAACGTGTAAGCAATTGATAATACATTAATATGTCACTTTTAATTAATTATTTTCTTTTACATATGTTTTAGTAATTAAATTGTTTGAAAGGGGGCGTTTTATAAGTATCTGCCTCGGGCGCTAGATAACCTGGCGCCGGCACTGTAGTCTCGTCACGAAGTATCGATTTGTGTATTGCATGCTTATGTTTTTAATGTAGCCGACAATAGGGCTGGTAAGTAGGTCACCAACCAGTTCTACGGCTCAATAAAACCTGCATGAGCCATAGAACTGGTTGGTGACCTACTTACCAGCCCTATAGAAAAAGTATTCTTCAAGTCTTAAAATCTTTACGACAGAAACCCATTTTAGCTGTCGTGTATTTTTTTTTTAAATTATGTATTGGCTATTATAAATGTTTATGTATATGTCACCTGCAAATTCTATAGAATACTTAGCCAATGTATATAATGTAGTTGTAGTTCTTCACAATGCCTACGCATTTTTTTTTGTAATACCCAAGAAAAGTATATAACAATGCCGATATTTCATATATTTCCTGAAAACGACAGGGATTGTATACATTGCCTAGGTATTCTATATGTTACCAAGAGTATCTACCCGCAAGCCAAATGTTACCGAGTGTATTTACTTGTGCTATCTTTGACCAGCACACAACATCGACCACAATACAGATACTCGAAAGCACAGGGTTACATTGATCTCTTTATTACATGAATCAATAGAAATGCTCCACATAGCAATGCATCAATGTTCCACAAGAATACAATGAACCAACTGACCCCCACTGTCCTCACTAGTCCTCACATATCAGAATGCACGTGTCCATCGTTCCTATTCTCACAAATCGCAACACGTCTCCACAGTTCAGTCTTCAACTCTGTTCTGCACCTTATCTAATGCGCAGTCTTATTATATCCCTCGTATTCGAAATCCTTTCCTTTCGTTGCATCAGAACAAGGAACTACGCAGTGGCTTTGTGTTCGTTATCAGTCCACACCCCCTGCACTCATTGCGTCAGACTGTATTGCGTTCTTATCAATAGTCTCTAGTAACTACACTAGTTACATGTAGAATGCCGACTTTTCATCATGTCCGATAGCACACTTTGCATAGATATTCTATAGAATGGCGTGTTTATATAAATTCCAGGTATAATATAAATATACGTTTATTGATTGACACAAGTATATAGGCCTATACGTTAATCTACATATTTATGTACACACTACATATATTTTTGTCTCATCCACACGACATATTTCCACTATGACAAGGTGGCTTGTAGTGCTTGTCCATTTTGAATGACAATATACCCACGCAAATACAAATGGATCGAGAAACAAGATTAACATGTCTGACTATTTAACTTCTGGTTCGAGAAACTCGATCTAATTATCTGAACTAAAAAGTTGAAATGTTTTTTGAAAGTTTGTACTGTTAAAAGATATTCGGACTTTTAATGTTGTTGCATGTGTGTGCGTATATTAATACTAGCTGCATCCCGTGCTCCGCCACGGTAAATCTTTTTTAAATGTACCAACTGGGGAAAAGAACAAAACTAAACACAACACAAACGAACGAAAAAAAAACACAAAAGAAAAAACAAACACAACACTCATAACATAAACACAATTCAAATGCAATCATAAAGGCATATTGCTCACAGTCTAGCCCGTAGCGCCAAATCGCGCCCTTCCCGAGCGCCGCCGGACGCGTCTGACACAGTGAATGACTATAAAACAGAGGCGTAGCGACCCTTTCCGGCGCCCGGGGAAAAACTTTCAATTTGACCCCTCCCCTCAAACTTACGATTTGCACCCCCTCTCCTCAAAATTTCAATTTCCACCCCACCCCCTTAAACTTTCGATTTGCACCCCCCCCCCGTTCAGACTTTCGATTTGCACCACTTTTGATTTGAAAATTCCGCCCCCCCCCCCTCAAACTTTCGATTTGCACCCTCCCACCGCCCTCAAACTTCCGATTTCCACCACCCCCCCCCCGCACATTTTTTTCAACCCACTTTGGCGCCCCCTTAGGTCGGCAACCGGGGACATATGTTCCCCCCCCTCCTCTCTACGCCTCTCCTATAAAACCCCCAGCAGTATTTAAAATATCCGTGTTTTACCTACCATATTATATCACTTTATCAATTCACGCATTTTTTTTCCCAGTACTTTAAATTTTTAAAATTTACAATAGAGTTTCATAACTAAAACCATTTCGCACCAAATGAACGTGATGACGCGTCTATAATAGTGCTTAATAGTTGATTAAAAATTATAAGTAGTAAACATAACATTCAGTGAATAAAATAAATAAAAAACAGCCTTTATCAATCAATGCTAATAATAATATTCCAACAATAATGTACTCTTACACGTCTGCATAATTTGCATTCACATTTTGCTAATTATATTATTCCAACAATTATTCCGTCTTGCAGATTTTGCATTCACATTTTTAGTGTGAGTTCAATTTATCTTTGAATTACCTCCATTGGCAAAATTACTAAGCAGTTTAATTAGATTTTCTACCGTACTGTTATTATGTTATTAATATGTATCCACTTTTTCTGGGAATATTAACGAAAACGATATTTGACATTGATCCTTTTAATATGTTTTAGCAATGTGCGTGTATTTAATATTCTCTTTACGTTATGCAAAATTGTACAAACGGTGGAAATTATAAAATAGCTCTATGCCGTTATATAAACAAACCCTACTCTATTACTTATAATAAGACACTGCGGTGCACTGAAAAGCACAGCATGGTGCGAATGATTACTTTTATGGTTCCAAAAGCTATAGCGATGACGGACGGAAGGAAGGAAGGAAGGACAGACACAGCCCGCTTATATTATAGACTAGCTGCATCCCGTGCTCCGCCACGGTAAATCTTTTTTAAATGTACCAACTTGGGAACAGAACAAAACTAAACACAACACAAACGAACGCAAAAAAAAAAACACAAACGAAAAAACAAACACAACACACATAACATAAACACATTTTAAATGCAATCATAAAGGCATATTGCTCACAGTCTAGCCCGTAGCGCCAAATCGCGCCCTTTCCGGTGATTAGCACCCCCCTCAAACTTTTGATTTGCACCCCTTCCCCCCCCCCCCCCCCGCCCTAAAACTTTCGATTTCCACCCCCCACCCCTCGCATATTTTTTCCAACCAACTTTGGCGCCCCCTAAGGTCGGCACCCGTGGACATATGCCCCCCCACCCCTCGCTACGCCTCTCCTATAAAACCCCTAGCTTGTCCGCAAACCGAAAGATAGAATAATAATTAGTAAACAGTATAAATAATAGGCAGTATTTAAAATATCCGTGTTTTACCTACAATATTTCACTTTATCCATTCACGCATTTTTTTTTCCAGTACTTTAAATTTTAAAAATTTACAATAAAGTTTCATAACTAAAACCATTGCGCACCTAATGAACGTGATGACGCGTCTATAATAGTGCTGAATAGTTGATTAAAAATTATAAGTCTTAGTGATAAACAGTAGGGCCTACATTTAGTGAATAAAATAAATAAAAGATTGCCTTTTATCAATCCATGCTAATTAATATTTTCAAACAATAATTTCCTCTTACACATCCGAATAATTTGCATTCACATTTTGCTAATTATATTATTTGCAACACTAATTCCTTCTAGCTGCATCCCGTGCTCCGCCACGGTAAATCTTTTTAAATGTACAACTTTGGAACAGAACAAAACGAACAAAAACACAACCACAACACAACCACAACACAAACACAACCACAACACAACCACAACACAACACAACAACACAACCACAACGCAACCACAACACAACCACAACACAACCACAACACAACCACAACACAACACAACACAAACACAACACAACACAACCACAACCACAACACAACCACAACACAACCACAACACAACCACAACACAACCACAACACAACCACAACACAACCACAACACAACCACAACACAACCACAACACAACCACAAAACAACCTCAACACAACCACAAAACAACCACAAAACAACCACAGCCACAACATTAGAATCACCACCAAACAACACGCTTTTTTAGGCGTCCGCGCCCAAAGAGAGCCTTTATTTAAGTCACAAAAATAGATTCTACTCCATAACTTACAATAAAACAATGCAATGCAAATAAATGTACGGCAAGTGGTGTTTACTTTTATGGTTCTAAGAAAACACATTGGCAATGTAATTAGAATCACCACCGAAAAACACGCTTTTCCCAGGCGTCCGCGCCCGCAGAGAGCCTTTTCAGCATTCTCTATACTATAATCCTAAAATTTCACCATCTGTTAACACCGAAAAACAAAAACAAAAAAATGTGATTTTGAGAGATCATAGACTAATTAGAAAATAATATAAATAATCTTAACATTTTTCTATTTTACTTATGAACCTTAACATATAATAATCAATGTGGAAGTAATAAAAAAATAACTTAAATTATTGAGAGTGAGTTAAATATTAAAAAAAAAAATTTTCCCATACGTCCGCGCTCAGAGAGAGCCTTTCCAGTCTTCTCAAAAAGTCAAATTTTACCATCTGTTTTCATAACACCGAAAAACAAAAGCAAAAAGAAAGTGATTTTTGAGAAATCATAGACTAATTAGAAAATAATAATAAATAATATAAATAATCTTAACATTTTTCTCTTTTAATTATGAACCTTAACATGTAATAATCAATGCGGTAGTAATAAAAAAAAAATTAACTTAGATATTGAGGAGTTAAATATATTTTTAAATTACCTCCCTTGCAAAAAAATTACCAAACAAAAGTTGAATTAATTAGTTTTTTCGACCTACTTTTATGGAAATGTATCCATTTTTTCTAGGAATATAAACTAAAATGATATTTGACATTGATCTTTTAAATACGTTTTAGCAATGTGCGAATATTTAATATTTTCATAACGTTATGCAAAAAAGTAAACACAGTGTCATTTATAAAATAGCTCTATGCCGCTATATAAACAAACCCTACTCTATTACTTATAATAAGACACTGCGGTGCACTGAAAAGCACAGCATGGTGCGAATGTTTACTTTTATGGTTCCAAAATCTATAGCGATGACGGAAGGAAGGACTGACACACTACCAGCAGCGTTATATTATCTATATACTACTAAAAGTCAACTTTGTTTACATGTTTGAATATTTATTTGTTTGCCTGATCGACTATTGTGATATGTTCGACTCTATCTGGAAAGCTGTAAAATAGTATGCAGGTAGAGAATAATTTTTTAATGCAGACAGACTGTTGATCACAAATTTATTTAAAGACGTTAATTAATTTATTGATTTATTCATAGTTAAATTAACCGTATTTTTTTAAAAATGTTAATACTTTGAATAAACTTTGTGGGGATAGTGACGTCCCTTGATGTGTTTACATTTTTGGTACAATAAAAATGGCGGACCCCATCATAGACTTTGTGGCCCATTCAAAAGTTTAACGCGTTACAAAGCTAATTTTCTGCCGGCTATAACTTAAACAATACGTCCTTTTGCTGTATTTATTACGTTCCAACACTTATATCAATTTTCAACTGTCTTTTTCATTTAGTTTTACGATAAATTTCTCTAGATCTAAAGATCAGCTATCGAAGGAAATTTATGAATCTAGCCTAGATCTAGATCTAGATCTAGCCTAGATGTAGGTCACTAGATTCAATGTAAATTCTACATCTAGAATCTATTTCAGGCCTTAATTATTTTATATAAATCTTTGTTTGGCTTATTTAAGATAAAATTTAATTTGAAAGTTAGTACTACTAGACTTATTTTTAGATCTAGATCTAGAATCTATACGCGTAAATCAAGTTGCATAAGGAGACACATAGTATAGTATAAAAATTCACTTGTGACGTCACGAGTAAATAGCTAAAATGGTAGCGTAGTCAGCTCTCATGCAGGAGGCACGGGTTCTAGACCAATATGTCAATGAAATTTTTTTTTTCAATTTTTTTTTTAGATGTGAATGATAACGTTGCCTATCTGAACTTGGCAAGATACAGGGCAGGTGAAGTAGAGTTCATCTGTTTCTTTGTCCTAAGCATATGAAAGGATAGTGTGGTCAGATACATGCTCGGCTGGAATTGTTTTTTAAACGATAAAAACATGTTGTCTGAGACTTGGCAGGACACTGGGCAGGTGAAGTAGAGTTGAGTAGGTCACCTGTGACGTCAGTTTATGAAGGGATAGTCCGAAATCGGTGTTTTCGGTGTTTTTAAAAGATAAAAAACATATATTTGAATGTGGGGTCTGTTTTTTGTGACGATAAGTGACACTGCAGTAGCGTACCGAGGAGGGGGGGGGACGGTAGGGGAGGGGAGGCGGGGGGTGGGGAGGGGAGGCGGGGGGGGGGGGGAAGGGGAGGCGGGGGTGGGGAGGTGGAGGGGGAAGGGGGGGGCATATGTTGGGGCGCCAAAATGGTTTGGAAAAATAAATTGATAGGTTGAGGGGGGTTCAAATCGAAAGTTTGAGTGGGGGGGGGGGGGGGGGGGGGGAAATTGCACATCAAAAGTTTGAGGGGGGGGGGGGGGTTCAAATCGAAAACTTTGTCCCCGGGCGCCGGGAAGGGTCGCTATGCCTCTGAGTGAGAGACGTGATGTTTTTTGATGGATGACCCCCGAAACCCACAGTTATCCAACGGATGACGGGTATTCTAGTAGATATTATAGATGGTTTTTGTGTGTGTAGTCAAACTATTTTTAAGGTAGACAAATTATTGTGGAACTCACACTTTAGATACAAAAATAAAACCACTGTGTATGTTTGTACAATACGAGTAAAAATACATTTACCTATATGCAGTTTTTTTTTGACAGTGGGATATGAAACTTCAGGCAGGGTCGGGCCGTAAAGCTCATGAATGCTAAACCGAAAAGGCTCAAGTTCGAACCCCTTGCAGATGAGGCTCAACACCTGGCAGTGGCGTAGCCAGGATCGTCTCAAGGGGGGGGGTTCCAATTTTTACCCGGGGACAAACTTTCGATTTGCACCCCCCCCTCAGACATTTGATTTTCCCCCCCCCTTCCAAACTTTCGATTTGCACCCCCCTCAAACTTTCGATTTGCACCCCCCTCATACTTTATATATATACCGAGTGGTCTAACCCCCCTGCCTACGCCACTGACACCTGGGGACAGCAACCATCTAGGAGAGACGACTCCAAAATCAAACAACTGCTGCCTTGTAGTTTGTTATTGGGTATAGAAAAAGGCTATAGAATTATAGAAGGCTATAGGTTATATAATTATCAGAGGCGTAGCGAGGGGGGGGGGGCGGGGGGACATATGTCCCCGGGCGCCGACCTTAGGGGGCGCCAAAATGGGTTGGGAAAATAAATTGAAAGCTTGAGGAAGGGGGGTGCAAATCGAAAATTTGAGGGGGGGGGGGTGCAAATCGAAAGTTTGTCCCCGGGCGCCGGGAGGGGTCGCTACGCCTCTGAGAATTATAAAGGCTATAGAATCAAATCCAAAATAAAAAGCAGGCTGTAATCGGAGTCAATGGCCTATATGGCGCATACCAGGTTGACAGGAAAACTTACGTGTGTTGGAGGAAATACCATAAACAAACAGTTAAGAGCTAAGAAGAAGAAGAAAAAGAAAAGAAGAAGGTAAAAAATAAGAAGATGAAGAAGAAAAAGAAGATGATGGTGAAGAAGAAAAAAACCGATCATCACTAAGGATATTAAGTTTCGCCGGGACTTTCAATCGAAGAAAGCTGATTAATTAAACATCGATCCGCTAGAGCCTTTTTATCCCTTACCAAATGTACGTGTTTTACTTTCTACATGAAAGTGGGTTAAAGCTTGAGGCAGCTTTAAATAGACCAAGATGAAAGCTGCGATAGTAGTCATCACGGTGTGGTTCATCCTGACATCGTTTTGTGTTTTATATGGTAAAGTCTGATGTGGCATTTTAAAAATTTACTATAGTTATAGCATATATTATGTAATATTCTGTATTTATACTTGAACAGTTGTATTCAATTGTGTAATATTAATCAATTCTAGCTAAGTTTTATGTATGTTTTAATACATCAACTAATCTGATCTAGACTTGCAATCGATTAACAAATAAATCTGGATCAATTTATCTGAGCACTAGGTTCTTCCAATCCATGTAACTCGGCGTGCCCCTTTGATCCGTGTCAGCATGAAAAGTGTTTGAACTGTCGGTAAGTAAACGTTGATGTTGTAGTTCACATGTTAATGGAAGGGGAGGTAAAATGTTTTTACAGCTTTAAATCTTAAGATTTTAAGATAAATAAATCTAGTTCCTTTTTACATTAAAAATACAAATAAATTATATATCTAAACCCATGTAAAAAACCGATCTAACAACAGCTTTAATTTTCTCCCCCCAGGCCCGACCCCTGCCATTTCTGTGAAATCATATGCGAAGCCTGACAAGTTCCACATTCACCAGATCGACTTCATTAAACTTTCAGCTACCCAAATGTTAAATCAATGCTGTAATAAAGCTGAAGAAACATTATATTTCTTGATGTAATCATTTCCATTTTCCATCAATACTAATAACATGATTTAAGTATTGTACAGTAAAGCCGACAAAAAAAAAATAATTTTTTAAATTTAATTTTAAATTTTTTTGATGATTGTTATTAGTTTTAAGTAATTGCATTTAACACAATCAGTACAATAAAAAAAGACATTCAACGAATAAGGAATGCTACCTGTACGATGAAAGCAGTACCTAAAGCGATTGCTTTTTGACACATCATCTAATCAAATCATCATTCATGGACGTGCACGCTAATTGTCGTAATTTCTTTAATAACAGTAAAGTATATAACATTCATAGTACTAACGTTAAACGTAGTTACTGCTTTGTTGCTATATATATATATATATATATATATATATATATATATATATATATATATATATATATATATATATATATATATATATAATTCCGTGCACCGTCCCCCCCCCCCCGAAGAAAGTCTACCCCTCAGAACAAAATGGAATTTATATAGAAAATGTATACTTTTGACAGTGTCGCCCCCTCCGAAAAAAAATTGCAAGTGCACCCCCAAAAACACAAGTGCACTTGCCAAAAAAAAGAAATATTTTACCTTGAAGGTTTTTACGTAGATTCCCCATTTCTTAAAGAAAAAAACAAAATCATCCAACATCAAATTTTACCCCTCCCCCTCCTCCCGAGCCCCATTAAACTAAACAGCGTCCCAGAAAATTAGAGTTCATCCTTTATGAACAACGCCATTAAATACAATCATTCATATTTTATAAGAATCAAGTAAACATTGTTCACGTGTAGTATTATAGCATTAGAGGACAATCATAGAATATACATTTTAAATTTTGTTTTTTAAAATACATTTTTATACATATAATAACGTGTGGTTTATTATGCATCTAAAATATCACATAAATAACATGTGGTTTTGCATGATAAAAAGTATATTTAATACATTTATTCAATAAAGTTTTAATAAACTAATAGAAATAAATTTCCGAAACATACATTATCCAGTCTCCGCGTTCTCAAAAATTTAAAATTTAAATTCGCACCCCCCCCCCCCAAAATCAAATTTCAAGTGCCCCCCCCCCCCCCCACAAGTACACTGTCTGAAAGAAACATTGCTAGGGTTGTGGTTTAGCGCGATTATCGGGGTTAGGTTCAGTGGTCAGGGTTTTGGAAAATTGTCAAGATTACCATTCGAGATCTAGGGTTTAAGGGCCAGGGTTTGGGTTAAATTAAGAAAAAAAAAGTGGAAAATACTATTAAAATTATACATTCTTTTCGACCTTAGTGGCGTATATACATTTTTTTCACTTTAGATCAAAATTTATTCTCTCGGAATACATCAATAAATAACTAGACACAACACAACTAAGCTACCCACGCTCTATAAATGTATGTGCTGCCTTGATTAATAGTAATTATATTTTTAGAAACTCACTCCAAACCCTTCCACCCCCAACTACATGCTATACGTCATAAATCACTTAATTGATTCCACATAATAGACCAATAGGGCTGGTAAGTAGGTCACCAACCAGTTCTACGGCTCAATAAAACCTGCATGAGCGATATAACTGGTTGGTGACCTACTTACCAGCCCTATTTGTATTAGCCCGGGTTATCACACATTTTATTCCACGACGATGAAAGAGCTGATGTTGACGATGAAGATGATGATGCCGGCACCGATGAGGAGTCCAGCCGCGTGCAGGACGGCGACGACCTTGGCCTCGTGACCTCCGCGCGCCAACAACGTGTCCAGATGGTTACTCATGTCCGGCAGCTGCAGAAGAAACAGGTGTGAGTTGATCACGTGATCGTCAAATGTCCGGACCCGGCTTGATCAAAATAATTTCATTTAATATATTTGAAATAGATATTATATTATCACGATACTTGTAATAAAAACAATGACTGTTCAAGTGGTGAAAAATCAAAAAAATATAATGGAAACCCATGGACAAGTTAATTTGGGAGTAGAAGAATTTACTCATTATAAATAGATCGATTATTATATAGGTCTATCAATTAAAAAATAAATTGGTGCATTTTTTCGGACATCACTAGTCCATGCTGCTCCCTGCACCAGTCCCAACCTGCCCTAAACCTATTCACAACCTCCCCTAGTCCCAACCTCCCCTAGACCTAGTCCCTTCCTTAGACCTAGTCCCAGCCCTCCCTAGACCTAGTCCCAGACTCCCCTAGACGTAGTCTGAGCCTCCCCTAGACCTAGTCCCTCCCCTAGACCTAGTCCCTCCCCCAGACCTAGTCCCTCCCTTAGACCTAGTCCCTCCCTTAGACCTAGTCCCAGCCCTCCCTAGACCTAGTCCCAACATCCCCTAGACCTAGTCCCTCCCTTAGACCTAGTCCCAGCCCTCCCTAGACCTAGTCCCAGACTCCCCTAGACCTAGTCCCAGCCCTCCCTAGACCTAGTCCCAGACTCCCCTAGACCTAGTCCCAGACTCCCCTAGACCTAGCTTCAGCCTCCCCTAGACCTAGTCCCTCCCCTAGACCTAGCTTCAGCCTCCCCTAGACCTAGTCCCTCCCTTAGACCTAGTCCCAGACTCCCCTAGACCTAGTCCCAGCCCTCCCTAGACCTAGTCCCAGACTCCCCTAGACCTAGCTTCAGCCTCCCCTAGACCTAGTCCCTCCCTTAGACCTAGTCCCAGCCCTCCCTAGACCTAGTCCCAACCTCCCCTAGACCTAGTCCCTCCCTTAGACCTAGTCCCTCCCCTAGACCTAGTCCCTCCCTTAGACCTAGTCCCAGCCCTCCCTAGACCTAGTCCCAACCTCCCCTAGACCTAGTCCCAACATCCCCTAGACGTAGTCTGAGCCTCCCCTAGACCTAGTCCCATCCCCTAGACCTAGCTTCAGCCTCCCCTAGACCTAGTCCCTCCCTTAGACCTAGTCCCAGCCCTCCCTAGACCTAGTCCCAGACTCCCCTAGACGTAGTCTGAGCCTCCCCTAGACCTAGTCCCAACATCCCCTAGACCTAGTCCCTCCCCTAGACCTAGTCCCTCCCTTAGACCTAGTCCCTCCCTTAGACCTAGTCCCTCCCTTAGACCTAGTCCCAGCCCTCCCTAGACCTAGTCCCAACCTCCCCTAGACCTAGTCCCAACCTCCCCTAGACCTAGTCCCAGACTCCCCTAGACTTAGTCCGAGCCTCCCCTAGACCTAGTCCCTCCCTTAGACCTAGTCACAGCCCTCCCTAGACCTAGTCCCAACCTCCCCTAGACCTAGTCCCAACCTCCCCTAGACCTAATCCCAGACTCCCCTAGACCTAGTCCGAACCTCCCCTAGACCTAGTCCCAACCTCCCTATGACCTATTCTATACTTACCATCTTGTAAACAGCTGAGGTAAGGGAAATAATGTTTGTGAGATGGTAGGTGTAGTGTTTTTGTGGCTTTTAATACGTATTTTTATTTGGATTGTAAAAGAAGTCCAAAAGTTACGCTTTACTTTACTGATTCATTGAAATATTGAAGGCAAGGTTATATATTTGATTTACTACTAGTAATAATTAAACATCAAATAAAAAAAATAAGAGTAAAAACCTAAAATCAAAACCTACCATATCTACTAACGGTACATAAAGAAAAAGCCCGCCAGCTATAGCGAAGATCCACTTGCTGGCTTCAGCTATATTGCTGCCTAGGAACACGCCAATGACCAGCCCAACCAGGCATACGCAGGCAGACAGGAAGTTGATGAACAAAGATTTTTTGATGGACAAACCAGAATGGAGCAGTATCGCTATATCAGCTGTGGGAGAAGAGTTTGGAAAAGGGAATTCATAAGAGAAAAGAATAAATGAAACATTATATTTGTTACTTCCCTTTAAAAATAAAAAATAAAAAAGGAAAATAGATTAGCTGAAAATTTTTGAATAAAGAACATCTAGTTCTTAAAAACATAATAATTAATACATTACTTTGTTTTGGGTTTCAAAAGTTTTAATGTATTTAGTGTGGAAGTTTTAGTGTTTGTAAGGGGTCATCCATCAATGACGTCACGCTTTTTTGGACGATTTTTACCTCCCCCCTCCCCTCCGTCACACATCGTCACAAAAAGCCAGACCCCCCCTAAAATGACGTCACACCTCAGCCTAAACCCCCCTCAATATTGCAGCTGAATGTTTCTTAAAACATCGAAATTTTCCAAAATCTTGTCTGAACTCTGTCAATATAGAGACTTTTAATCAATTCCTATTGCAATTCATTAAAACAGTTTTCTAAACCGCGAAATAACGTCTAAAATCCGTTTTCTAACATTGCTTTTTTATAATGCAAAAGTGTGACGTCGCACCATCTGAACCCCCCCCCCCCCACCCCTCATCACACACCGTCACAAAATTACGGACAGCCTCTCCGCCCTACGAGTGTGACGTCATTTATGGACGATCCCTAATATATTGAAGTCGGGTATCCCAGAATTGTAGTATATTGAGTGCAGATAGTTAAAGAGTCGGTATATATTTGTGTGGAGGGATGTGAAGCGTTATGGTGGGGTGTGAATGAGTGTGTGTGTGTGGGTGGGTGGCAGTGTTTCTTCCAGACTTTTTTCTCCGGGGTGCACTTGAAATTTTCGTTGGGGGGGGGGGGGGGGCGGACAACAATTTTCGGGGGGGGGGGGGTGCGGACACTGTCAAAAGTATATATTTTCTATAT
Source organism: Physella acuta (assembly GCF_028476545.2). NCBI lineage: Eukaryota > Metazoa > Mollusca > Gastropoda > Physidae > Physella > Physella acuta. The sequence goes on along the minus strand of NW_026733956.1, from coordinate 9,738 downwards.
AAATTCCATTTTGTTTGGGGGGGGGGATGCCTGGAAGAAACTCTGGTTGGTGGTGGGGGGTTCAAATAAAGGGAGAGAAGCAGTCCAGCTAATACTTGCCTAGTTCATGGGGTAGTTCCTCGCATATAATAGCCAAAGAAATGCTAATGCCCAGTGTAATATCTTCAGTAAAAGCCGCGCCGATGGATAACCCGTCCACAAAATTGTGGATTACGTCCCCTGCCATCACCATCCATGCCAGCGTCATTTTAGCCCCCATATCTTCATTCGGTAGATGCGAGTGCGCATGCTCGTTCTTCTCCGTCAGTTGCTTTTTTTCCGTCAGTGGCACGTTGACGCCATTTTCTTGAGTTGACACGGTGAACGAGACATCGGCGTCCTCTAGCTAGAAGTATGGTAACATATTTTATTATAGTCATCTAGTTAATCTATTTTCAACAGTTACAAAAAAAAAAAGAAAAAAAAAGAAAACCAGAAAAAAACCCCAGAAAAAAAAACCCAGAAAAAACAACAACCAAAAACACAACATGATCCAGTGGTATGTTACACGCTAATTTAAGAGCATTTGGAGTTCGCCTTTCGGTGTAAGTCAGAAGGACTTCCCAGAGTCCAGTAGCTTTAACAGATACTGACTGCAGTTGTGGAACATTAAGTTCTGTTGAAAATAAGTCGAGGTAAAAGAAACAGATAAACTCTACTTCATCTGCCTTATAAACCACCAGACCGTGACAGAGGCGTAGCAACGGGTGAGGGGGGGGGTTCAGATGTCTAGGGGCGCAAAATGGGTTGGAAAAAAAATAAAGCTCATTTTAGCTGCAGTTTTGAATTATAAATATAAAAAAAATATATGGAGGTAGGAGGGGGGGGGGCAGATTGAAAGTTTGTACCCGGGCGCCGGGAGGGGTCGCTACGCCTCTGGACCGTGAACATTCATCTGTTACATAATAATCACATAATGCAATATTTGTCTAGAGACAACGAAAGTAAAATGCTTGTCATTTTCATTAGTTGTCATAATACCATACCATAATTACTTAAGATCTAAGAATAAATATTTCTTGTGACCTATTGGTAAGATATATTTTTGTCATTTTCATACCTTTCTTTTGTACAAAACTGTTTTCAAGATCCTCTCCAGGCTAAAGAAGACGTAAATTGAAATGATGGCCACTGATGCTTTCCATATATACGCGTTACCCAGCTCTTCAATGGCGATAATGTCGAAGGACTGAAACGACAGATTTAACTTAAACAGTAAATTGTTTTCATATGCATATACACGTACTACGCACTACGTACTACGCACTACGCACTACGCACAACGCACAACGCACTACGTAAACGTACACGTACCTGTACCTGTACACGTACACGTACATATGTAAATATATATATATATATATATATATATATATATATATATATATATATATATATATATATATATATATATATATATATATATATCTTCATTTATTCAATAACGGTAACAACAGAAGACACGGAGACCTTTTTTTCACATTGGCCGTTTAAAAAAAAACCAAAAAACAAAACAAAACAACAACACAATAACGGCGTTGTAATAATCAGCAATGGAGTAGTAAACACAGAGCGGTAAGCTTAAAATTTAATAATTACAGTACATTTAGTTTAGCGAAAGGAGAGAAGTCTAAATGCAGTCGACTGGAATTAATGTCGAATTTACTAAAATGTGAATTATCGATTTAGAAAACCCATTGTTAGTCCTTATTGCAAATTTTAAAGTCAAAATTTAAAAATGTTGGACTCCATGAATAGCCGTAATATTATTAGTTCGATACGAAGCACATAGAGTTCACATGCGGTTCTGTTGGTCACTTGACATTTGATGATGTGAGGATGATAACATCACACATCTCCAGGATGTGAGGATGGTAACATCATGTATTCCAGGGGTCGGCAACCTTTTGAGACGGAAGAGCCAAATGTCACAATTTACCAAATTTCCCAGTTTTTAAAGAGCCACTAACATTTTTATTTCATATTTGATTAGTATTATATATATATATATATATATATATATATATATATATATATATATATATATATATATATATATATATATATATATATAAAATTTAAAATAAATAGCTTTAAATATCAAATGATTTTTATCCATGTTATCTGCTAGAATAATAAAAACAGTAACCAAATTATATATCTTTAATTATTCAATACTATTTACAATAGTTTAGCCTTGCATGCCTTTTGAAAGTTTGTTTAAACCTGGTTCATAACTTGTTTTCAGTTTCAAGCACGCCTCTTGATTTTTATTTGTTATTTGGCTTTTTACTTATCTTTTATATTATATTCATGCAAGAAAACGCTTGCTCGCATGAATATGTTGACCCGAAGATCGTCAGCACTCCAAATAACAACTTCTTCACCTCACTGTAGCATCCTGCAAGACTATTCCATGTGTCAAATACGAGCACAGTTGTGCAGCGAAACGTGCTTGTTTTTCTGGACCTCCAACTCTTCTAACTTGCTCTTGAGATCAGTAAACTTACCACTCCACAAATGTTTGGATTTCAAATCGAGCAATTTGATTTGTAGAGAACCAGCATCAATTCAAAATAGCTTAAAGTCAATCTCATTATTTTTTTGTGTTGAGATAATCTACTATGAAGGTTAGAGTACTTGCATTTGCTTGGAATCGCTCAAATCCGTTAGTTAACCCATCCTTCATTTTGTTTTTAGTAATGCTGAAGTGATTTATGCTAATAGTAGCATTGGTTTTATCACGATATATTTTTTCCCCACATTTTTCGAAATAAAGTATTTTACTGCTCTCCGTGTCTTCAACAAAGTGAAGCAATTTTGTTTCGAAACAATCTTCTTCAAGCAAGGCAAAGACTGGGTTTTTCTTTCCTTGCAGTTTTATATTTAGCTCGTTTAGTTTATTTGTGATATCCACCATGAAGTTGAATGTTTCAATTTGGGATAGACAAGTTAATTGGAAGTACATTGAAATAGGGAGTAGCTAAATATTCTAATAGAATAGCGAGCGTTTATTATTATGTCGTTCATAACCGAGTGTTACAGAACATTATTTTGATGAAACTTGAAAATAATATAAAATAATTATTAATGTTTGTGCACATAGCTGAAGAGCCGCAAGTTGACATCCAAAGAGCCGCAAGCGGCTCGCGAGCCGCAGGTTGCCGACATCTGATGTATTCTGTTTACTGCCAAATTTTCATTTAAATTTTTTTTTTTTTTTTTTTTTTTTTTAAATACATTAAGATGTTTATTACAAGAACAGTACAAATGATGAGAACCATGATGAAGTGTACAACCTGACTATAAATATCTCAGTTTTCTCCTGAACATGATGATAAACACATTTTTACAAGTTTGTGATTAAATTCAAAATGAAAAGGAAAAAAAAAATTATATATATAATAGAACTAAGCAGATTCAGTTGTTTCTGTGGTGCCATTCGATGATTCATTTGAGTCTGTCTTTGCCTTTTTCTTCGGACTTTCATCTTCTGCATCTTCACTTTCTTTTTCATCTACAGATCGCTTTTCTGCTGTTGTTTCTTCTGTTTTAGATTCTGACTCTTCTGAGCTAGCATTTTCATTTGTATTTTCTTCTGAATCTTCTGTTTTCGTGTTTTCTTCTGTTTGTTCTTCTGCTTCAGCATCAGCCTCATCAGCTTTGCCTTTCACATCTTCAACTGTCTTTGCTACAATTGGCTCTGTGGTCTCTTTTGTTTCTGACTCAACAGCAACATCATCCTTTGTTCCAGGCATTGTAAAATTGTGTGGTTTTCAGCGGACGACGACAGAAACGCTGTTGTTCCTTCCACGACAAAGAACGAGATTTTCATTTAAACGAGATAGTTTTAAATAAACTGCATTTTTGAAGTGACCTAAGTAACATTGAAACAACTGTCTAATTTTTAAACAAAAATCCAGTTTAGTTTCAAGTGGTGTGTGTGTGTGAGAATGTGTGGATAGAGATGGATTGTGTTTGGGAAGCGAACACAGGTCAACAGCCTTATTTTCTCTTACACAAAATTTACATTTTATTCGTTGAACCATCGAAACCAGATGACATCAATTAAAAGAAAAAAAATCCTTCTTCCATTTGTGTAAATCCACCTTATATCCCCGTCTTGCCTCCCTTGATTAAATCTTCTGACACAGAGGTAAAAAAAAATCACGACATACTCTTTCTCTCCCCTTTTCAAGTAATTCCCCACTCTTTTGTATTACATTAAAAAAAATGTTTACAAAAATCGCAAAATAAATAAAATTAGATAAAAAGTATATAACAAAACAAGGTACCATGAAACAAGAAAATGGTCTTCTTTTAGAGATGTACTCTATTCCTATAGACAGATACAAGCATAAGCGGAAAACGATGTGAAAAGCACAGGTTGATTTGAAAATTCCAGTGTAATGACACATAGGAGAAATAGTAATGATATATATATATATATATATATATATATATATATATATATATATATATATATATATATATATATATATATATATATATATATGTATATATATATATATATATATATATATATATATATATATATATATATATATATATATATATATATATATATATATTATATATAGGACAGCGTGGTAGGAGGGTTGATTGAGCATACGACTAAAATGCTCGAGTCGACACAGCAATTATGGGTACCTGACTCACGTTAGGGAAAGTAAAGGCGACTGGGCATAGTGCTGACCACACTATCCTTCCATATACCTAGGTCATTGAAACAGGTAAACTCTACTTCAACTGCCCCATGGACCATCAGGTTTGAAAAGGAGAACTTACTTGCTGGTATAAATAATTATTCTGAACTTTGTAAGAAATAGTAATGATCTTGGCTACACATAGTACTGACCTCTGGTATAATAATGACCTGTTGTATGGCTAGTACTGACCTCTGGTATAATAATGACCTGTTGTATGGCTAGTACTGACCTCTGGTATAATAATGACCTGTTGTATGGCTAGTACTGACCTCTGGTATAATAATGACCTGTTGTATGGCTAGTACTGACCTCTGGTATAATAATGACCTGTTGTATGACTAGTACTGACCTCTAGTATAATAATGACCTGTTGTATGACTAGTACTGACCTCTAGTATAATAATGACCTGTTGTATGGCTAGTACTGACCTCTAGTATAATAATGACCTGTTGTATGACTAGTACTGACCTCTAGTATAATAATGACCTGTTGTATGGCTAGTACTGACCTCTGGTATAATAATGACCTGTTGTATGGCTAGTACTGACCTCTGGTATAATAATGACCTGTTGTATGGCTAGTACTGACCTCTGGTATAATAATGACCTGTTGTATGGCTAGTACTGACCTCTGGTATAATAATGACCTGTTGTATGGCTAGTACTGACCTCTGGTATAATAATGACCTGTTGTATGGCTAGTACTGACCTCTGGTATAATAATGACCTGTTGTATGGCTAGTACTGACCTCTGGTATAATAATGACCTGTTGTATGGCTAGTTTTGACCTCTGGTATAATAATGACCTGTTGTATGGCTAGTACTGACCTCTGGTATAATAATGACCTGTTGTATGGCTAGTACTGACCTCTAGTATAATAATGACCTGTTGTATGGCTAGTACTGACCTCTGGTATAATAATGACCTGTTGTATGGCTAGTACTGACCTCTGGAAGAAGCACCAGAAGACTGGTGGAGGCCAGCGACCCGGCTCCCATGGCAACCAGAAACTGCAGCAGACGTTTGAAGAACCGGCGCTCCATGATCGGTCCCAGGCAGGCGCCGATGTTGGAGATGAGGATGATTAGGGAGGCGAACCCAAAGCTGTAGCCCCAGGCTGGGTGAGAGGTGGGGTGGGGGAGATACAATAAATTAATATTTCAGCAGAACTTGGGGTGTGGGGTGCACAATACGATATTTAACAGTAAGAAAACTTTCGATTTTATATATATATATATATATATATATATATATATATATATATATATATATATATATATATATATATATATATATATATATATATATATATATATATATATATATATATATGTATATATATATATGTGCCTATATGTATGTGTGTGTACTATATAGCCCTATAGTATACATTTATATATTAGTTTACAAATATATCTAACGCAACAGTAGAAAAATTCCAGTATAGCTTGACATTCGGAACAGAAAGTGGTGAATTGGCAATTAGTATGACAAGATTAAAGCATATTATCATGAAATCTAAAAGGAAAAGAGAAAGACACAATAAACACCTGGCGTATAGAAATAAGAAAAAGCCAGGGATATTACTTAACAGAGTTGACAAACCACACACACAAAAAAACAGCCAATAGATAAGGACATCAAAGCCCGTAAATGGGGGATGGATTGGGCATACTTTGAGAAGGAAGAGAAGATATTATCGCGTGGAAAGCTTTGAACTGGAATCCCCAGGGAAAAAGGTAAGTGGGTCGGCCAAAGAGATCATAGAGAAGAACAGTAGAAGATAAGGCAAAGGCCGAGAGGCTTAAGTGAGCACAGATCAAGAAAGCTGGGGAAAACCGAGTCCGGTGGTAAAGTGTGGTCGCAGCCCTTTGCTACCAAGTGGCGCCCAAAGGAATAAGTCGAAAAGTTGACAAAAAAAAAATAATAGAAAAAAAAAAAAAAAAAAAAAAAGAACAATAGAGAATGAAATAATGTTGTAAATGTGATATGCTCAACTGTAAGTTATGGGGCGGAATGGTCTAGCGGTAGAGAGCTGGATTGCTAACCCGAATCCGGGTTCAAGTCAGTAGACCATCCCTGAGTCCCCCCAAATCTGATGGGTACCTAGTGCTAACCACACTATCTCTTCATATGCCGAGGTCACAGAAACAAGTGAATTCTACTTCACTTGCCCCATAGACCGTCAGGTTTGAAAGGGAAACTTTAATTTAACTGTAAGTTGAAAAAGGCTAAATGATATATGGTTGTATGTATTTGTACAAATATGATCTCACCTTCAGCCGTTGTGGGGTGCTTCTTGTACCTCCCATGGTAGGTGTGTTCAACAGCACCCCTGGAGCAGTTCTCAGAGCTCAGGGTGTTGAGGGCGATGGGTATGGCGGAGACAAGGCCGTCTGCTGCTAGTTTACCTTCCACCGCCAAGCTGGTGTAGATCTCTTTGATGCCAGGGCACTGGGAGGGAAAGGTTTCAGTTAAATGACAAGATGCCAGGGGCACTGGGAGGGGGGAAGGTTTCAGTTAAATGACAAGATGCCAGGGCACTGGGAGGGGGGAAGGTTTCAGTTAAATGACAAGATGCCAGGGCACCGGGAGGGGGGAAGGTTTCAGTTAAATGACAAGATGCCAGGGCACCGGGAGGGGGGAAGGTTTCAGTTAAATGACAAGATGCCAGGGCACTGGGAGGGGGGGGGGGAAGGTTTCAGTTAGATGACAAGATGCCAGGGCACTGGGAGGGGGGAAGGTTTCAGTTAAATGACAAGATGCCAGGGCACTGGGAGGTGGGAAGGTTTCAGTTAAATGACAAGATGCCAGGGCACTGGGAGGGGGGAAGGTTTCAGTTAGATGACAAGATGCCAGGGCACTGGGAGGGGGGAAGGTTTCAGTTAAATGACAAGATGCCAGGGCACCGGGAGGGGGGAAGGTTTCAGTTAAATGACAAGATGCCAGGGCACTGGGAGGGGGGAAGGTTTCAGTTAAATGACAAGATGCCAGGGCACTGGGAGGGGGGAAGGTTTCAGTTAAATGACAAGATGCCAGGGCACTGGGAGGTGGGAAGGTTTCAGTTAAATGACAAGATGCCAGGGCACTGGGAGGGGGGGGGGAAGGTTTCAGTTAGATGACAAGATGCCAGGGCACTGGGAGGGGGGAAGGTTTCAGTTAAATGACAAGATGCCAGGGCACTGGGAGGGGGGAAGGTTTCAGTTAAATGACAAGATGCCAGGGCACTGGGAGGGGGGAAGGTTTCAGTTGAATGACAAGATGCCAGGGCACTGGGAGGGGGGAAGGTTTCAGTTAAATGACAAGATGCCAGGGAACTGGGAGGGGGGAAGGTTTCAGTTAAATGACAAGATGCCATGGCACTGGGAGGTGGGAAGGTTTCAGTTAAATGACAAGATGCCAGGGCACTGGGAGGGGGGGAAGGTTTCAGTTAAATGACAAGATGCCAGGGCACTGGGAGGTGGGAAGGTTTCAGTTAAATGACAAGATGCCAGGGCACTGGGAGGGGGGAAGGTTTCAGTTAAATGACAAGATGCCAGGGCACTGGGAGGTGGGAAGGTTTCAGTTAAATGACAAGATGCCAGGGCACTGGGAGGGGGGAAGGTTTCAGTTAAATGACAAGATGCCAGGGCACTGGGAGGGGGGAAGGTTTCAGTTAAATGACAAGATGCCAGGGCACTGGGAGGGGGGAAGGTTTCAGTTAAATGACAAGATGCCAGGGCACTGGGAGGTGGGTAGGTTTCAGTTAAATGACAAGATGCCAGGGCACTGGGAGGGGGGGAAGGTTTCAGTTAAATGACAAGATGCCAGGGCACTGGGAGGTGGGAAGGTTTCAGTTAAATGACAAGATGCCAGGGCACTGGGAGGGGGGAAGGTTTCAGTTAAATGACAAGATGCCAGGGCACTGGGAGGTGGGAAGGTTTCAGTTAAATGACAAGATGCCAGGACACTGGGATGGGGGAAGGTTTCAGTTAAATGACAAGATGCCAGGGCACTGGGAGGGGGGAAGGTTTCAGTTAAATGACAAGATGCCAGGGCACTGGGAGGTGGGAAGGTTTCAGTTAAATGACAAGATGCCAGGGCACTGGGAGGGGGGAAGGTTTCAGTTAAATGACAAGATGCCAGGGCACTGGGAGGGGGGAAGGTTTCAGTTAGATGACAAGATGCCAGGGCACTGGGAGGTGGGAAGGTTTCAGTTAAATGACAAGATGCCAGGGCACTGGGAGGGGGGAAGGTTTCAGTTAAATGACAAGATGCCAGGGCACTGGGAGGGGGGGAAGGTTTCAGTTAGATGACAAGATGCCAGGGCACTGGGAGGGGGGGAAGGTTTCAGTTAAATGACAAGATGCCAGGGCACGGGGGGGGGGGGAAGGTTTCAGTTAAATGACAAGATGCCAGGGCACGGGGGGGGGGGAAGGTCTCAGGTAAATGACAAGATGATAGAAGTCTTAACGGTAGGCTGGTGGGTTAAGTTAACTCTAACACTAAGACAAGACGATAGAAGTTTTAGATGTAGGTCGTAAGGTTAGGCTAACCCTAACCCTAACCCTAAGGCAAGACGATAGAAGTGTGACTAAGTTTTAGCTGTAGGCTGTAAAGTTAGGTAACATACTTAAGCTATTGCACGTGCAACCCTTAATGAGGTAATGCAGTAGAAAATAATTTCAATAAATTAAAATAAAAAAGCTACTATATAAGAAGTCTCTTCTTAAAAAGTAAGATACTAAAATTTTATAATTTTCTTTTCACTTTTGTATAAAGGATTATCGGCAAACTAATGTGTCCATTTCCTAAGGGGGAAAAAAGTTATTTTTCTGTGAGTACAAAAACGTGTACGTCACGTGAATCATTTTGACACGGTGTGATAGTTTCATCTGGGCATCTAACTCGCCTTGGGAACAACACACTACCGACTGATGCAATAATGGCGCAAATTATCCGTATTTATTTTCTTATGGGTTATAACA
>NW_026733955.1:17500-46141 GCF_028476545.2 Physella acuta | reverse complement strand
CTGTTGTGACGGGGTTAATGACCTGATTTTTGTCATTCCCAGCATGCAGTCTTCACTCGTCTATTCTTCTCTTTCTGCCCTCGTGATGCCTCGTGTTGTCACACCTCTATTTTCGTCTCGCTAATGTCGACGATAACAACGATAAAACCACGAGCAAAACATACGCAATTACCCAGTTCCGGTTCTAAACCTAAACCTATATCTGGAACGCGGTGGTCGGATGATAGAGCTCATAACTGCTAACCCAGTGACTGAAGTTCGGATCCTGAGTTTGATTCCATAGGGTAGCCAGAAATCCACCCAGCTCTGATAGGTATTTGACTCAATATAGGGTCAGTAAAGGTGGCCTGGGCGGACTGCTGATCACATTATCCCTTCAATGCCGTCCATTGAAAGAGATTAACTCTACTTCACCTGCCACATAAGGTTCGAAAGGGTACTTCACTTTAATGGTACATATTTTACGTGTTTTCGTGTACTATGCCGATGTGTAGTCCTAGTTCAAATTATATTAATTAAGAAAGAGTAACGCTATAATTATATCGACACCCTACTCCCCCCCCCCTCCCCCTTTCGCCTGCTTTGTCACTGGAGCACACTGATATCGAACTATCAAATATCGATCATTAACCACCCAGTCTAAATATACCACCGCCCACCAGCCTAACAAACGCAGGTCCAAGTCAACCTGTTTGTCTATTTATATATGTTATTTTTGTCACCGAATTTTATGGTCCAGTTATTTACAAATATTCCTGACCTACTTTCGTGCCTGTAAATTTTTTTTTTGTTATTCGTCGTCAACACGGCATTTTAAAAACGAAACAGGGAAACCATCTGTTACAGAATGGATAATTTGGTATAAACATAGTTTAAAATATTGGCGCAATGATATATTTCTTTTTTTTTTTATTTTATAAGTTTTATATTTAAAATAAACAGTACGTTTAATACAATATCTTCTCATTCACACCGTCACAAAAAAACAGACCCCCTACCACCCAATATTGGCGTCACACTTTTGAAAGCAAACTCTGGCCCCCCCCCCACCCCCACCCCCCCCCCCCCCCCTTAAAATTTCAGATTTACTTTTATAAATAAAACATTTATGTCTTTTAGAATATTTACTTCACTTGGTCAACAATCACTGTATTAATACATTTTAATCAAACTTGTTTAAACAAAGCTTTAAAAAAAACGCGAGAAAAAAGGGCTAATTTTCAATTTCTAGCATTTCCTTTTTAAAATGCAACTATGTGTCGTCAGCATTTTAACAGCACCCCCTCCCCCTTACCCTCATCACTCCTTAATCGCACCTATCACAAAAGTCAGGAGCCCTCATTCCCCCCCCCCCACTTCAGGCTAGGAGTGTGACATCGATTGCGAACAAGAGCACCCCCCCCCCCTACCATCTCTCCTTAAGGACACATATCACAAAAGTCCAAACCATCCCCCTCCCCCCCCCCTCCCACTTCAGGCCAAGAGTGTGACGTCGACTACGAACAATGACTAGCCAAAAACCGACCAAAACAAGGCATGTTTTCTTATTAAATTATTTTGCATCAGCTGTCAATGAATCACCTCGAGTAGGCTCATTTGTAATCAACAACAGACAATTAATTATTGTTTTGAAACTTGACGTCATTTATCAGCGCTATCGTCTATAAGCAGGCGCTGTTTTACATAACCCTAACCCTAACAGACAAATTATATCCTATCCATATGTATGTCTAACCCTAACATACAACCTAAACCCTATCCATAGGTATGTGCACTTTTGTGATGTTTGCTATGTGATATATTCATGTCTTCATGTAGCTGTATTTCTGACTATCCATATAAATAAATATATTCCATTTATCCACATATATATCCATATTTGCCCCATATCCAATGTTTCAAAGTATTTATTTTAAAAAAACTCATTCTGAATTTACATCTTCATTCTCTCTCTCTCTCTCTCTCTACATATATATATATATATATATATATATATATATATATATATATATATATATATATATATATATATATATATATATCCATCAAGCAAAGTCTACCGCTCTCTAACGAAATAAAATTTATATAGAAAATATATAATTTTACAACCCCCCCCCCCCCCCCAGGGAGAAAAAAGTCTGAAAGACTACTACCATCAAACCACATCGTATTCTTCCTATCTTCACATATCTCAAAGCACATATCCACTAATCCATTGATACACATGCTTATCTTTCCAAATAACAACATATCTATAACTCTTCTATATCCTAATCTAGCACATTCAAAAACACCCCCACCATATTATTAAGTTCGTACGTACTAGACTCCAAATTAATGTAAACATAATAGTCAAGGCTCAGCGATGAAATGTAAAAATCTAAAACTGTGTAAAAAAAAATGGCCGTACTATTTGTTTACGTTTAGAGAGCGTTCATGATAAATACGACTACACAAGAAGCAAACAAAAATTAAATCGGTCATGATGCAAGGGAAATAACTCTAAAATTAAAAAAGATAATCTTGTTGTTGAAGGTAGTGTAAAATAAATTAGGTAGCATCCTGTTAAAGTTATGATGATTCGCTTTTGTCGAATAAACAATTTTTTTTTTGGTCAAGACCTTGAAAGCTGTACCTTAACGAACGTCGTAATAAAATTAAGAATTTTAAAAATCAGAAGTCATTTATATATTTTTTGCGATGGGCAACAAAATGTTTATCATAAACTTGTTCGTATTGAGGACATGTAAATATATGTTGGCCTTGATTTTATTCAGTTTGGTCATGTTTATATGGGTGGTCAGTTTATATGGTGGTCAGTTTATATGGGTGGTCAGTTTATATGGGTGGTCAGATTATATAGGTGGTCCGATTATATGGTGGTCAGTTTATATGGGTGGTCAGTTTATATGGGTGGTCAGTTTATATGGGTGGTCAGTTTATATAGGTGGTCAGTTTATATGGGTGGTCAGTTTATATGGGTGGTCAGTTTATATGGGTGGTCAGTTTATATAGGTGGTCAGTTTATATGGGTGGTCAGTTTATATAAGTGGTCAGTTTATATGGGTGGTCAGTTTATATGGGTGGTCAGTTTATATGGGTGGTCAGTTTATATGGGTGGTCAGTTTATATAGGTGGTTAGTTTATATGGGTGGTCAGATTATATAGGTGGTCCGATTATATGGTGGTCAGTTTATATGGGTGGTCAGTTTATATGGGTGGTCAGTTTATATAGGTGGTCAGTTTATTTGGTGGTCAGTTTATATGGGTGGTCAGTTTATATGGGTGGTCAGTTTATATGGGTGGTCAGTTTATATGGATGGTCAGTTTATATGGGTGGTTAGTTTATATGGGTGGTCAGTTTATATGGGTGGTCAGTTTATATGGGTAGTCAGTTTATATGGGTGGTCAGATTATATAGGTGGTCAGATTATATGGGTGGTCAGTTTATATATGGTGGTCAGTTTATATAGGTGGTCAGATTATATAGGTGGTCAGTTTATATAGGTGGTAACATTGTAGACTGTAAGGGTTAATTTTCTACAAAGTGGTTTGTTTGTATTAGTGGTCAGTTTGTGTAAGTGGTTCGTTGGTATAAGTGGTTTGTTTTTATAAGTAGTTTGTTTGTAGAAGTGGTCAGTTTCTACAAGTGGTCTGTTTGTACAAATATTTTTGTATGCGGTTTGTTCCTATATGTTGACAGTGTGTACAGAGGGTTAGTGGTCAGCTTGTACAGAATCCTAACACCTAGTTTAAAATGTCATTGTCAGTGGTCAGTCTGAATAATGTTTAATTTACAAAAATATTTTATTCAGCTTTACGTTTCTGTAAGCATATTTTGCTGTTTACTTATCCTTATAAATACGTCGCTCATTTATATTAAAGGTCACTTTGTTTAAATAGTCACTTTAACAAATTATTATACATAAATACGTAGTTAAATAGCTGCCAGTGAATATTCGAGTTATGACCCTTTATGTAGGCTAATGAATTCTTAAAACTAAAAAAACATGAAGACGGGTAATAGGGTCAAACGGTACAAATTCTCACCTGGCGCAACTATCTCATGTTTACATCAACATTTGTGAAAGTGAAACTAGTTAGCGATAGATAACTTCTTATGATATAAAGTGGATATGCATCTTTTAAAATTGGTATATATGAAATAGAAGGTTGTGTGTTTGAAATTTTGGGATTTTTTTTTAATTTTGTACATTTAATACACGCGCGCTCGCAGAGACAGAGAGATAGGATGAGAGAGAGGGAGAGAGAGAAAGAGAGAGGGAGAGAGAGAGGGCGTCTATTATTTTTCGATAACACAGAACTAAAAACAAATATACGAGCAAGAAAATTTTGATTCTTAATAATATACTAACAACAAAATTGTGATTCTAAAAAATATAACTTTTTCCAACACAATTTCTACAGCGATTTCAATATTATAGGAATCTTTTTGCGTCTCCTAATTTCATTTAATAATCTACAAATGCATTTTGTCAACAAGAATTTTAAAAGATAAACGATTTTATTGTAAATATTTAAACACAAAAACGATTTTAAAAAGTGTTCAGACCAACATATTTTTTTCACCACAATAAACTATTTCAAAACACAAATTTTCAACCCAACGCCACAATAAATAATTATTTTAATTATTTCTCAATTTTAAAACTTCACATAAGAATCAACCTAACCTCCAATTAGCATCCATAATCTTCTATCCCCGATAAGCTGATTAAACTTTCCACTCCGAGATTATCTCCCTTCTAACTGAAGTAGAAAAAAAAACGGTTCGGAAATTTCCGCGTTAACCCTAGGATCATCGAACCGGGTCACATAAACAGGATCCAGGCGTGTTCAGCAGGCGTCAATAAACCACGTGGTGTTTTCGTATATTGTGTGTCGACAGAATTTCACATTTGTAGCTCGCAGTAAAAAAAAAACAACTATTTTTAAAAGTAATGAATAATTTTTAAAAAAAAATAATTAATTTATCGGCGCGCTTAGATTTGGTTAAAAGAAATAATGAACTTTTAATTTAACTGAAAAGAAATAATGAAAATGTATAGTTAATCTACCTTAGTGTAAAACTATTGCTTGTTTTATTTGGTTAGCAGAGTTTCTTCCAGGCAACTCTTCGGGGGGACGAAGCCCCCAGAAAATTTTTTACCGCCCTCCCCCCCGAACGAAATGAAATTTATATAATTTATATAGAAAATATATACTTTTAACAGTGTCCGCCCCCCCCCCCCCCCCCCCGGAGAAAAAAGTCTGGAAGAAACACTGTTGGTTAGCCGTACAGTATTTAATTATGTCGCTTATAAGAGCTTGATTACATAAAGCACATATAAAATAGCTAGAAAACTCTAACACATAAAAAAAAACTTAATCATTAGACCTAATTAAAATTATTTTTAAAATAGATCTAATTAAAACTATTTTTAATTGAAAATATTTTATACTATAAGACTCTAATATCGGCCTGTTATGTTAAATATAAAAATAAGTCATGTGAGTTTGGGTAGCCTCTCATTGATCTAAATCAATTATTCTATCCTGGGTTCAATAGAACCCTAGGGGTTCGGTGAGTCAGTCTTGGGGGTTCGGTGGAGGTCAAAACACAAACCCATCTAATATGATTCACAACTGGATTTCGTCAGTGTGGACGATAAAACTATTAAAAAGGGTTCGGTGTATGCGCATGCGAAACTGGTGGGGGTTCTGTACCTCCAAAAATGTTGAGAACCACTGGCTTAAATTACATATTAATGAAATTCACTCACATAATATTTAAGTAACCACCTTTCTTTTAAAAACTCAAGAATCACTCTCTCATAAGAAGATACATGTCCCAACCCCCCCCCCCCCACACACACACACACTCCAACAGTACCACCTCCGCCCACTCAAACCATACCCCCTCCCCACCCCTCTCAAACCTGTTTCCAAAAATATTCTGTTTCCCGATTTCATCATCTTTACTAGTAACCCTTAACCTCTGGTTCATGCGTAGGAAGGTTATTTCCCTTGCGCTTACTTGATTAGACGATTAATCTTTTATATTCACGGCCGTTTTTGTTTGATAAATAGTTTGTTGCATTAGGAGGTTTCGTTAATAATTTCAATTGTTGCATCATATTAAACTATCGTTGCTTAAATTAAATCAAAATAACAATTAAGTACTTGAAAAATTGTATCAATTTTAAGGGTAAAGTGTGATACATTTGTAGCTTAATGTTCCTAGCAGTAGAGAGCTGGACTGCTAACCCGTAAGTCTCGAGTTCGAATCCGGGTTCAAGCCAGTAGACCGTCCCTGAGTCCACCCAGCTCAGACGGGTACCTAACTTACGTTAGGGAAAGTAAAGGCGGCTGGGCATAGTGCTGACAACACTATCTCTTCATAAGGCGAGGTCACAGAAACAAGTGAACTCTACTTTAGTTGCCCCATAGACCGTCAAGTTTGTAAGTGGAACTTTACTATTCCGCCCATGTGTTATAATCATACAATATTTGAGAGCAGTGTAGATACTTGCACTGAGGTTAAGGGTTAGGGCTAAGTTATATATTAAAAGAACAGAGCTTGTGTAAGTTATAGGATAAGGTTGAAGTTAACAAGTAATCTAAGTAAAGTAAGCAGTAACAGTAACCTAACACTCCAGTGGCGTAGCCAGGATAGTCTCAAGGGGGGGGGGGGGGGGTTCCAATTTTTACCCGGGGACAAACTTTCGATTTGCACCTCCCCCCCCCCCTCAAACTTTCGATTTGCACCCCCCCCCCCTCATACTTTTTATATATATACCGAGGGGTCTATGGGGGGGGGGGGTTATGAAAAAAATTTATTAAGCAGCGAAACAAAAGTGCCGGGTTAGTGTGTTGTATACAGAAGATCTGCTGCCGCTAATTCAGGATTAGACGTACCTATGTAATCGTATATCGGGAATAAACCAGACCGATAAAATCGTTAGGTTTAGGGTTATTAAGTAAATTTATGACTAGACCTATGGTTTAGCAAGCGCTATTGCACGATTAAAAAATAATGTTCAGTTTAGGCTAAGGTTAAAGTTAATGTTAGGAGAATACAAGGACAACGGCTTGAGAAAATGGTAAGATTATATAAATTATAACTATTATGGTAGAGAAAGAGGCTATGACTACGGATAAGGCTATTACTGGGATTTAAGCTAGTATTAGACTAGGGTTCGACCCGTTGTAGAAGTTACGTCAGGAGTTAAAGTCAGGGTCAGAATTTCGGCTTAAAGAATCGATACTTGCTACTATAACGTGTCGGCCTGGCTAACTCTGCTCATTAAACAAGCGAGGTAATCGAATACATAGTGTTCAAACATACTTACATAAACTTATATATGTCGTCCGTTCTGTTAGATTCACCATACAAAACTCTCTCGATAATGTAGGCAATGTTTTAATATACTGTATATCTGTGCTGAACTTTTTTTTTTAAAAATACTTTATATCAGTATCGATTTTTTAAAAATATGTTACAAAACTTCAATACGT
Organism: Physella acuta; assembly: GCF_028476545.2. NCBI lineage: Eukaryota > Metazoa > Mollusca > Gastropoda > Physidae > Physella > Physella acuta. Next base: position 38,623 of record NW_026733955.1, on the reverse strand, counting down.
CGATGCGAATCTTAAGAAAAATTTCTCTTCATTAGTCGCTCGCTACCTAGACCCCAACTTATATAGCGGGGCTATAAAATCATGTGAATGACTGCTCATTCTATTTAGAGCGTTCGAACGGAAATTCCCGCTAACTCCGGTTTTAAGCGCATTTGATATTTTCTATTTTTATTATTCTTTTTTTTTTCTCCCCTGACCGAGCGTAATGACGCATCACGTGAAGGCAATCCCGCTTTTAGTTGTCAACAACTTAACCGGTCAGTTATAACAAAAACAGATTTGGATGTTAGGTTGGACGAATTTCATTTTGACCGTCACCGATTTTTTGTTCATCTTTAACAACAAGTGGTTAACCCCTCCCCAAACCCGCACCACCTCTATTCTTCGTAATTATTATTATTTCTCTTTACACTTGAGTAATCGCCCTTATCCGGATTTATTTATAGCGAACTCTTTTTTATGATTGGAGCAATGGGAAGTCAAGGTCGTTGAGCCAGGATAGCGCGGCTTGTTTCGTTTTCAAAGGAGATTGTGTTGTTATTGTGTTGTGGTATTGTGAGGCGGTACGATTTAAGATGAATAGAAATGAAAAGCGGTTTTGACGATGAAAGGGTTTGGGATGAGGGGGACGTTTTAACGACGAGGGTTGGTTTTTTTTTTTTTTTTTTGTAGGCGACAGCTACCAGAAGGTTCTGGGGGATTTTTCTTTTTATTGTAGGCTGTAAGAAATGTTAGAATTAGTGGTAGTGTTAGTTATTGTGGAAGTGGGGGGTGGGGAGGGGACGGAGGGGAAATGGTACAAGGTAGGGCTTATTTTGACAGGGGCGTAGAGTGAAGGGCTTAGTTTTGCATGGGTGAAGATGAGTGGGCTTAGTGTTGCAGGGCGTAGATCATAAGGCTTAGTTTATCGGGGGCGTAGATCGTTGGGCTTTGTTTAGCAGGGGCTTATATCGTACGGCTTTGTTTAACAGGGTCGTAGATGTTAAGGCTTAGTTAAGCAGGGGCGAACATCGTAAGGCTTAGTTTAGCATGGGCGTAGATCATCGAACTGCTTTGCTTAGCAGGGGCGTAGGTCGTAAGGCTTTGTTTTACAGAGGCGAACATCGTAAGGCTTAGTTTAGCAAGGGCGTAGATGGTACATCTTAATTAGCAGGGGCGTAGATTGTGTGGCTGATTAAGCAGGGGCGTAGACCGTACGGCTTATTTAGCGGGGTGAGGGGGGCATTGAATAGTCTAACTAAGCCGGGGCATATGTCGAACAGCTTTGCTTATCAAGATGTTGACTATAGAGTAGGGGTGGGATTCAAGGCTTATCTAAGCTGGAGACATAGGTGCCAAGACTTGACACGTGCGTACATAATATGGGTGTGGAGGTTGTGGCTTAATTTTGCCAGAGGCTGAGAAGCTAAGACATAATAGGAAGGTAGGTGGTAGGATTTCATCCGGCATGAACAATGACTAGAATTAAGGAGGGGGGAGGGGGTTAAAATAGTAAACTTTTCTTAGAAAACTAGACGTATTTAAATAAAAAAAACAGGGATTGAAACACTTGCGTTTGATAGAACTAATGGTATCGTGTGAAAAAAATGGGGTGGGGCGGGGACTTCGTTAAGTTATTAGTAGTTGTGGATGTGTGAAGAGGGTGGGGGGTTCTTTCGTGTGATGATGTGTGCGGAAAGGAGAAGAGTGGGTATAATTCAACTAACTGCATGTAACGTCATTCACGAACCAATCCTTGTGTCAAGTAGTGTAGGTCATCAGACATGGAAAACAATGCAGGGGTGATAGCGTACACAGGATGTTTTATTTAATGAATTAAAGTACATGTGCTGGGCATTGTAACGTGCATACAATAATTATCCCCCTCTTCCCCATCTCACAATTTGTGTCACATGACACTTATCGATATCTGGTCATAAAACCCATATGGACACCACCCCCCCCCCCCCTCTCGCAAATTAAAGCACGCTGGACAAACATGGGGTTCATGTCGGGGGTTTATGTAGCGAGGTTTTTGGCCACGGAGTTACTGTCGCGAGGGTTTTTTATCCAGGTGGTTTATGTCGGGGTGGGGGAGGGGTCTCTAGGGGGTTTTGTCGAGGGGATTTATGTCAAGTGGGGTTTTTGTCCATAGGGCTTATGTCACCGGGTTTTTTTTCCATGGGGTTTATGTCAATGGGTTTTATATCGCGAAGGGGTTTATTTACCGGGAGCCACTTATCAGGTCAGCCAGTCAAGTAGAAAGAAACCTGGTTGTTTTCTCAACTCCGTGTGTGTGTATGTGTCTTAGGTCGATGTGACATGTCCGTCTGTATGTGTGTGTGTATGTGCCTTAGGTCGATGTGACATTCACATGTCCGTCTGTATGTGTATGTGCCTTAGGTCGATGTGACATGTCCGTCTGTATGTGTGTGTATGTGCCTTAGGTCGATGTGACATTCACATGTCCGTCTGTATGTGTGTGTGTATGTGCCTTAGGTCGATGTGACATTCACATGTCCGTCTGTATGTGTGTGTGTCTTAGGTCGATGTGACATTCACATGTCCGTCTGTATGTGTATGTGCCTTAGGTCGATGTGACATGTCCGTCTGTATGTGTGTGTGTGTGTGTGGGCCTTAGGTCGATGTGACATTCACATGTCCGTCTGTATGTGTATGTGCCTTAGGTCGATGTGACATGTCCGTCTGTATGTGTGTGTGTATGTGCCTTAGGTCGATGTGACATTCACATGTCCGTCTGTATGTGTATGTGTCTTAGGTCGATGTCACATTCACATGTCCATCTGTATGTGTATGTGTCTTAGGTCGATGTGACATTCACATGTCCGTCTGTATGTGTCTTAGGTCGATGTGACATTCACATGTCCGTCTGTATATGTATGTGTCTTAGGTCGATGTGACATTCACATGTCTGTCCTTGGTGACCCTAACACGCGCGTGAGAAACTAGGCCGATTTGACCTCTGACCCCAAGATGAATCAACAGGACATTTGGTCTATCTCAATAGAAAAATAAAATAAATGACGCCCACTTGGAAGACAATACAGACTTCATTGTCGCTTTCTGAGAAAGATATACACGGATGACTAAATATAACTGTAGCGGAAACAGCCGAGAAACTAAAACAGCATGACGTGGATGTAAATACAGGAATAAAACATACACATAAGTGACGAGAGGAATATCCTAATCTTTTTTTTTTTTACTTTGAGCGAAAATATTTTATAAAATAATATTTTAATAATGTCCCAAATCTATCATCTAGTACAGGGGTCGGCAAAATTTTGAAGCGGAAGAGCCAAAAGTTACAATTTTCAATATTGTACTGGTTTTAAAGAGCCACTAACATCTTTTTATTTCAAATATTTTATTTTTTTATTAAGATTATTAGTATTTGTGCAAGGAGCTGGAGAGCCGCATCTTGATATCAAAAGAGCCGCATGCGGCTCGCGAGCCGCAGGTTGCCGACCCCTGATCTAGTAGAATAATTTGATTTTTTTTTACAAATATGTTAAAATTTTTAAGATTAAAACCAACAGACTCATAACAAATTAGTTTTTAACCAGATAGGATCATAATTTAAAAGTGTTTATTTATACAATGATTCAACGTAATAAATGTAAAAGATGATATATGAATAAACAATGTGGACTTTTTTTATCTACACACACACTCACACACACTCTCATATATATATATATATTTATATATATATATATATATATATATTTATATATATATATATATATATATATATATATATATATATATATATATATATATATATATATATATATATATATATATATATATATATATATAATGTTAGCATAATACATTCTGTGTAGTATACATTTGTATGTAGTGCAATGTGTTCACTCGCGTCCTCATTATATGACAATAAATCGTTTCTTTTGTTTCCTTAAAGATTAACTGTTTAGCCCCCGACACATAAGAAACAAATTTTATTTTTCTAAACCAAATAAATAAATAGACCTACTCAGCAAGCAGTGTTTCTTTTAGTCATCTCTCCCGGGGTGGGGGGGTGTGCTTAGGTGGACTCCCTTTCGAACGAAATAGAATTTATATAGAAAATATATACTTAACCTGCGAACACCCTCAACCCTCCCCCCCCCCCCCACCGGAACATTTAGATCGCCCCTCCACTCCGAAAATCTCAAGTGCTCTCCCCCCCCCCCTCACCGGAGGAAAAAGTCTGAAAGAAACACTGTCAGCAAAGACACTTTACCCACTCTCCTACTTTACTTAACAAACTCGTAAAAAAATAAAACTATAATTATCCACCCAAGTTTTTTTCCCCCTACTTTCCACCTACGTTTATTCTATTCCATATCAAACAGCCTTTTTCTAACATGTGTAATTCCTATCGGGCTGCTAAGTAGGTCAATAAACAGTTCTACGGTTCAATAAAACCTGAATGAGCAAAAGAACTGTTTATTGACCTACTTACCAGCCCTATACACGCCATCACCACAATTACACTCCTGTTTAATTATTATGTCTAATCATTTCAAGAAAATCTAAGCCTATACAACTTATATCCCTCACGTAATTTTACTTGGGAAAAAAAATTGAACCAAAAAAAAATACGTGAATAATCTCCCTCTAACTAGTCCCCCAACTTTGCAAGCATGAATTTTACTAAACACCAGCTGAACTTAAAAACTTTCCTAGAAATCCAAACTCTCTTCTGCATTAGCAGGTGAAGTGGGAGGGAATCATGTTCAGTCAAAAGCCTGTTCCACTTTATCAGACGACAATGTAGAAGAATCTGCCAACTTTCATCAGCAGACACATCAGGATCCAAGATGGCGTCAGCCTGCTCCCTGCTAAATTTATGGCTTTTAAAAAAAAATTAATGCCTTTTTTTAAATTTATGGCTATTAAAAAAAAGGCTTTTTTTTAAAAAAAATCCACAGACAAAGTGTGTTCCGTGCAGTGTTTCTTCCAGACGTTTTTCTCCGGGAGGGCACTTGGTATTTTCGGGGGGGGGGGGGGATGCACCCGAGAAGAGATGCCTGGAAGAAATACTGGTTCCATGACGGTACAAGGCTGACCCGAAAGTCTCGAGTTCGAATCCGAGTTCACTTAGTAGTACGTCGCTGAGTCCACCCAGCTCTGACGGGTACCAGACTCACGTTGGGGAAAACAAAGGCCATAGTGCTGAGCGCATTATCCTCTTGTATGCCGAGGTCATTGAAACAGAAGAACTCTACTTCATCTGCCACGTGTGTCTTGAGCATAGACTGGAACAAATGGTGAGCAGGCAGTTTCGTGAAAGAACACGAACAGGCAATTTCTAGCTGAAAGCAATTTTTGTTTAGTGTTTATGGTCAGTTTACTAAAGACTGTTTATATCGTTATAGTGCACTAGTTTGAAGAATAGGCTATTGGGGGAAAAAGTTAATTCATAATGAAAGGGGTGGTATGTATATAAGGTGGATAGGATATCGTGGGGTGGGTTATTAAATTCGATCAACGTGGGTTTATGTGTATTGGAAAGGGTGAGGGGGGGGGGAGGAGGGGGTCATGACCATATGCAGTGTATTAGTATGTCGTGGACCCAAAAAGATGAAGTGCACAATGTAAGGGCTTATCCATATATATATATATATATATATATATATATATATATATATATATATATATATATATATATATATATATATATATATATATATATATATATATATATATATATATATATATACAAACATAAGTAAAGAGGAGTAATTTCCTTTTTCTTACCAGCTCCTACTGACATAGCGAATAGAGGTGCATCGCATAGTTGCACAGTGGGTCCGCACTGTTCTGTATAGGGATCGAAGTGCATCCTGGTGATGTTTCGTTTGCCTTCGGAATTAGTGACGTGGCCCCATTGACACTCCCTGATGGATAAACGGATGTTGGTCAGAAATGTCGGAATCGAAGTCTACCCGACAGTCACTGGATATCTACCTTGCGGTCCATCGGTACCAGAGGAAGTAGAGTTCATCTATTTGGTTGTTTTTCCTTAGCATATACAGAGGTAGTGCAGTCACTACTGTTCCATAACGCATTAGCTTTATCTAACGTAGATCAGGTACCTATCAGAGCTGGGCGGACTCTAGTTGCAGTAGAGTTCATCTATTTCAGAGACCTCGGCATATGATACTGTGGTCAGCACTATTTTGTACTTTTCCTTAAATTGTGTTAGGTACCCATCTGCATGGATCTAGGGACGCTCTACTGACTTGAACCTGGATTCGAACTCGAGACATTCGGATTAGCAGTCTATCTCTACCACTACACTTGAACTTACCTGAATGAATCTGTACTACTTTCATATCAGTAACATGATCTGACCCTGGACTAGCCCGTACTACATTACACTTACTTGAACTTACCTGAATGAATCTGTACTACTTTCATATCAGTAACATGATTTGACCCTGGACTTACTCGTACTACCATCCACTTACTTGAACTTACCTGAATGAATCTGTACTACTTTCATATCAGTAACATGATCTGACCCTGGACTTACTCTTACTAACTTACACTTACTTGAAGATGAATTTGTACCACCCAGGGCGTCGCTACGCGGGAGGGGGAGAGCGGACAAGGGGGGTTTGGGTGAGGTGCGACGCCATGACGTAAACATGCAAACTATAGAGAAAACAATACTACACCCATGTGTATTTACAACCGACTGCCGATAAATTTCAGCAGTAAGAAATGTGGACAGTTTAAAGCTTTAGCCGGGTGGGGGGGGGGGGGGGGGGGTTTCGAAACCAACCGCAAAATTTACAGAGAAAAAAACGGGGAGGTGCCGCACCGGGTGACACTCGACCTAATGACGCCGCTGGTACTGTCTTCACATCAGAAGCTTGACCTGACCTCTACTTAACTGGCATGCACCGCCTGACACAGGTACCTGAAATCCCCAGAAATGAAGACTTACATTTTATACAGGTCCTGGTTGGAACATGTAGCGTAGTAACCATTGCATTGCTCTCCACAGAGGGGATAGGGGCCGTTAGCCCGGCCGACGCAATTGTAAATACAGTACTTTGGTTCTGTCAGGGAAATAATATAGAGTTGTCTTCGTTTATTTAATACACAGAATATATGATAGAGTTGCCTTCGCTTATTTAATACATAGAATATATGACAGAGTTGTCTTCGCTTATTTAATACACAGAATATATGACAGAGTTGTTTTCGCTTATTTAATACACAGAATATATGAGAGAGATGTATTGGTTTATTAAAAGTATATATTTGAAAGTGATATCTTCGTTTATTATATATACATATGAGATATATATCTTATATTATATATATAATATATATCTTCGTTTCTTACATACACAAATTAATAGGAGAGAGATATCTTCGTTTATTAAAACACAGAATATACTTCACAAGGGGCCATCCATAAATGAGGTCACGCGTTTTTTGACGATTTTTACCCCCACCCCCTCCGTCACACATCGTCATAAAATCCCAGACCTCCCCCCCCCCCCCCAAATAACGTCACACATCAGCCTAAGACCATCTCAAAATCGCAGTTGAATTTTTCTTAAAATACGATATTTTTTTCAAAAATCTCATCTGAACTCTCTCAACATAGAGTATTTTAATCAAATCCTATTACATTTTGTTAAAACAGTTTTCTAAAACGCGAAATAACGGCTAAAATTCATTTCTAGCATTGTTTTTTTATGATGTCAAAGTGTGACGTCACACCATCTGACCCGGGCCCCCCTCCCCCTCATCACACACCGTCACATAATTACGGATCCCCACTCCACCCCCTACCAGTGTGATGTCATTTATGGACGACCCCCAAACGAGTTGATTTATATTTTACAAAATATTAACGTAGTAATATTTTGACACGGCCTGGTCAAGTAGTAACGCATTTGGCTGCTTTGGCTGTATGACATCCCTGAGTCAACTCAGCTCCAATGGGTACCCGACTTACGTTGGGGAAAGTGAAGGCAGCTGGGCATAATGCTGACCACACCATCCTACCCGAGGTCAAGAAACAAACAAACTCTACATCATCTGCCCAATTATAGGTAGGTCTAAAGAGGAATTTTACTTATAACTAACCATTTTTATAACTACTGTAAAATTTAAAATATTTAATAAATACAAAAAAAGTTTTTACTTACTCGATATCTGACTCAGGGTTTAAAAAGTATGTATAAATACGTCAAGTATGTCGTTTCAATGACTATGTAATAAAAAAACTCTTTTATTTGAGTTCCTGGCTGAACGCACAGAAACGAATACTTGTATGGAATATTTCTCAATGCAGTTGATTACCTGACCTAAGAGTACTAAAAGTAAAGTAAGTAACCGTTTCAAACCGGGGGGTCATTTGGGGCAGATGAAGTTGAGTTCCCCCCTTTTCTTTGAACACGTCATATGAAAGGATAGTGTAGTCACCACTACGCTCAGCCATGTATACTTTCCCTAACGTGAGCCAGGTACCCATCAGAGCTGGGTGGGCTCAGGCACGTCTTACGAACTCGTTCCCGGGATACGAACACGAGACGTTCGGGTTAGCAGCCTTGCGCTCTACCATCTCACCACGTCGTCTTAAATAGCGATTTCCGACATCAAAGCCCCCGCCCCCTCGCCTACAAGAGCACATACACCCCCCTACTTACCACCACGATCTTTACATAGAAATTATTAAAATTGCATATATATATATATATATATATATATATATATATATATATATATATATATATATATATATATATATATATATATATATATATATATATATATATATATATATATATACATATATAACTACATAGAAATTTTTAAAATTGCATATATACATATTATATATATATATATATATATATATATATATATATATATATATATATATATACATATATATACATATATATATACATATATATATACATATACATATACATATACATATACATATATATATATATATATATATATATATATATATATATATATATATATATATATATATATATATATATATATATATATATATATATATATATATATATACATATATATATAGATAGATAGATAGATAGATAGATAGATAGATAGATTAGATAGATAGATAGATTAGATAGATAGATAGATAGATAGATAGATAGATAGATAGATAGATAGATAGATAGATAGATAGATAGATAGATAGATAGATAGATAGATAGATAGATAGATAGATAGATAGATAGATAGATAGATAGATAGATAGATAGATAGATAGATAGATAGATAGATAGATACACTTTAATCAGTGCCGCCCCCTCAGTCCGAAGAAAAATACCTGAAAGAAACCCTGCCCATAGCCCCTGTTATTAAAAAGAAAACAAAAATGATTCCACACCGCCTCTGGTCTTTACGGTGACGTTGTTTACTTCGGGTAGCGGCGGACAAGATTCCGACGAATATTCACAAGAATCTGTCACGGGATTGTATATCAACCTCTTTAGTTTACCGCTTGTTGGGTCGTTACCTTCCCAACCTAGTGCGCAAACCCTGGTGAGAAGATGTTTTTTTTACAAGATTTTATTTTAAACCTTCAAACATTGGATAAGTGATAATGTCTTATGATCAATAAAAATGGAAATGGTATTGACACATAATGACACGTTTCTTTTTAATCTGCTGCGCACACGACAACTCCAATGTACAGACAACACACTTAGAGCTGACATAAACATATACAAACGAGACAATTCATAGCTCACACATATACACAAGATAAATACAGATCACGTGTATACAGACTCACACACGCACATACAAGAGGACACACTTCGGCTGACACGCACATACGGGCCTAGGCTACACAGCACACATACATACACAATGAAGACACTACACTTACAACTGACACACACATACACACAAACATACACAAGAAAACACATACCTCACATACACACACACACATACACTGATAACGTTCATAATCTGTAACGGACAATCCTAACACTTTATAGTATACAATTTTAATGTGACAATCCTTACATCTCATAGAATACAATTTTAACGTGACAATCTTACATCTCATAGAATACAATTTTAAACTGACAATCTTACATCTCATAGAATATATGTTTAACGTGGCAATCTTACATCTCATAGAATACAATTTTAACGTGACAATTCTTACATCTCATAGAATACATGTTTAACTTGACAATCCTTACAGAATATAATTATAACGTGACAATTCTTACATCTCATAAAATACAATTTTAACGTGACAATCCTAAAACCTTAAACTATACTTTAAACGTGACAATATTACATCTCATAGAATACAATTTTAACGTGACAATTCTTACATCTCATGGAATACAATTTTAACGTGACAATCCTTACATCGCATAGAATACAATTTTAACGTGACAATTCTTACATCTCATAGATTACAATTTTAACGTGACATCCTTACAGATTACAATTTTAACGTGACAATCCTTACAGATTACAATTTTAACGTGACAACCCTTACATCTCATAGAATACAATTTTAACGTGACAATTCTTACAGCTCGTAGATTACAATTTTAACGTGACATCCTTACAGATTACAATTTTAACGTGACAATCCTTACATCGCATAGAATACAATTTTAACGTGACAATTCTTACATCTCATAGATTACAATTTTAACGTGACAATACTTACCGCTCGTAGATTACAATTTTAACGTGACATCCTAACATATTACAATTTTAACGTGAAAATCCTTACAGATTACAATTTTAACGTGACAACCCTTACATCTCATAAAATACAATTTTAACGTGACAATTCTTACAGCTCATAGATTACAATTTTAACGTGACATCCTTACAGATTACAATTTTAACGTGACAATCCTTACAGATTACAATTTTAACGTGACAACCCTTACATCTCATAGAATACAATTTTAACGTGACAATTCTTACAGCTCGTAGACTACAATTTTAACGTGACATCCTTACAGATTACAATTTTAACGTGACAATCCTTACAGATTACAATTTTAACGCTAAAACCCTTACATCTCATAGAATACAATTTCAAAGTGACAATCTTACATTTCATAGAATACAATTTTAACGTGACAATCTTACATCTCATAGAATACAATTTTAACGTGGCAATCCTTACAGATTACAATTTTAACGTGACAATCCTTACAGATTACAGTTTTAACGTGACAACCCTTACATCTCATAGAATACAATTTTAACGTGAGAATCCTTACAGAATACAATTTTAACGTGACAATCTTACATCTCATAGAATACAATTTTAAAGTGACAATCTTAAATCTCATAGAATACAATTTTAACGTGACAATCTTACATCTCATAGAATACAATTTTAACGTGACAATCCTTACAAATTAGAGTTTTAACGTGACAACCCTTACATCTCATAGAATACAGTTTTAACGTGACAATCCTTACAGATTACAGTTTTAACGTGACAACCCTTACATCTCATAGAATACAATTTGAACGTGAGAATCCTTACAGAATACAATTTTAACGTGACAATCTTACATCTCATAGAATACAATTTTAATGTGACAATCTTACATCTCATAGAATACAATTTTAACGTGACAACCCTTACATCTCATAGAATACAGTTTCAACGTGACAATCCTTACAGATTACAGTTTTAACGTGACAAACCTTACATCTCATAGAATACAATTTTAACGTGAAAATCCTTACAGATTACAGTTTTAACGTGACAAACCTTACATCTCATAGAATACATTTTTAACGTGACAATCCTTACAGATTACAATTTTAACGTGACAACCCTTACATCTCATAGAATACAGTTTCAACGTGACAATCCTTACAGATTACAGTTTTAACGTGACAAACCTTACATCTCATAGAATACAATTTTAACGTGACAATCCTTACAGATTACAGTTTTAACGTGACAACCCTTACATCTCATAGAATATCTCCCCGCTACAGCTTGCAAATCTCCCATCCAGACACGCTAAAGCATCGCAGAGGGCGTAGCTACCATCAGGTCGACCCACACAGTTTGTTCCATCCACGCATGCAGTGGCTAAAAACATGAATTGGATTAGTTTTAAATCCATTCATACCCCAAGCATTCCATGGCTGAAAACATGAATTGGATTAGTTTTAAATCCATTCATACCCCACGCATTCCATGGCTGAAAACATGAATTGGATTAGTTTTAAATCCATTCATACCCCAAGCATTCCATGACTGAAAACATGAATTGGATTAGTTTTAAATCCATTCATACCCCACGCATTCCATGGCTGAAAACATGAATTGGATTAGTTTTAAATCCATTCATACCCCAAGCATTCCATGACTGAAAACATGAATTGGATTAGTTTTAAATCCATTCATACCCCACGCATTCCATGGCTGAAAACATGAATTGGATTAGTTTTAAATCCATTCATACCCCACGCATTCCATGGCTGAAAACATGAATTGGATTAGTTTTAAATCCATTCATACCCCAAGCATTCCATGACTGAAAGCATGAATTGGATTAGTTTTAAATCCATTCCTATCTAACATTTTGCATTTTGCTTGTTTTTTTTTTAAAAGATATAGAAAATACACAAAATATAAAATTTTACCAGTGTCCGCCCCCCTACAATTTCAAGTTCCCCCCCCCCTTCTCCCCACCCCCCCCCCGGAGTAATCATGAAAGAAACACTGCAAGCAAGTACACCCGTGGTACTCAGACTAGACTTCTCTAACGTGACTCGCATAGGTTGGTTTTGGCTCAAGGGCGGAATTGGGGGGGGGGGGGGTTCGTATCGAGTTCCCATCTGCCGATAAAACAGCGCCGCCCCCTTCAGACCTTAAGGCGGGATTAGGGGTTGGGGGTCATTATCGAATGCCCGTCCGCCATCCACACCACACTGTCCCTTAAGTCGGGGTAAGGGGCAGGGGGTCCGCATCAAATGCCCTCCCGCCCGCCACACCGCGTCGCCCCATTTAACTCACATATTTGAAGACAGTGGTACTCACGTTTAAGGGAGATAATTCTTGATAAAACTTGGTCATTGAGTTCACAAACCTCTGTAGACTTTTCACATTTCTTGCTAGTGGGCTGGAATACCAGAGTCACATCCGGCATTTCGCTGTTTTGTTCACATGACCTAGTGGTAATGTAGAGATACTTTCTTCACATGACCTAGTGGTAATATTTGTTCACATGACCTAGTGGTAATGTAGAGATACTTTCTTCACATGACCTAGTGGTAATGTAGAGATACTTTCTTCACATGACCTTGTGGTAATGTAGAGATACTTTCTTCACATGACCTAGTGGTAATATAGAGATACTTTCTTCACATGACCTAGTGGTAATGTAGAGATACTTTCTTCACATGACCTAGTGGTAATATAGAGATACTTTCTTCAAATGACCTAGTGGTAATATAGAGATGCTTTGTTCACATGACCTAGTGGTAATATTTGTTCACATGACCTAGTGGTAATATAGAGATACTTTCTTCACATGACCTAGTGGTAATATTTGTTCACATGACCTAGTGGTAATATAGAGATACTTTCTTCACATGACATAGTGGTAATATAGAGATACTTTCTTAACATGACCTAGTGGTAATATTTGTTCACATGACCTATTGGTAATGTAGAGATACTATATTCACATGACCTAGTGGTAATATTTGTTCACATGACCTCGTGGTAATATAGAGATACTTTGTTCACATGACCTAGTGGTAATGTAGAGATACTTTTTTTCACACGACCTAGTGGTAATGTAGAGATACTTTATTCACATGACCTAGTGGTAATATTTGTTCACATGACCTAGTGGTAATGTAGAGATACTTTATTCACATGACCTAGTGGTAATATAGAGATACTTTGTTCATATGACCTCGTGGTAATATTTGTTGACATGACCTAGTGGTAATATAGAGATACTTTCTTCACATGACCTAATGGTTTATTTAGAAATATGTGTGAGATATTTTGTCCGAGATATTTTGTCTGATATCATGTGTCAATGGTATCATATGTCCTTATATATTTTGTCCTGAGATCATTTGTCCTGAGATATTTTGTCTGGGATATTTTGTCTGCGATCATTCGTCCTGAGATATTTGTCCTGAGATCATTTGTCCTGAGATCATTTGTCATGAGATCATTAACTTTGTCCTGTCAGCGTTAAAGGTCTTACATTCTATTCATGTTTCCGTTCTCGCAATGTCCGTAGTATCCTCTATAACACTGCTCGCCACACAGTGGGTAGTCCCCATCTTTACGATATGCACATCCGTAGGTTAAACAAGATCCTGTTGGTTGAAGGTAAAAATACATCAACATGCACTGTATGCCCGATATGGAACGACGTGGATTAGCGGTAGAGCGCTAGGCTGCTAACCTGAACGTCTCGAGTTCGAATCCGGGTCAAAGTCAGTAGAACGCCCATGAGGCCATCCAGCTAATAAGGATACCTAACCAAGGAAAAGTAAAGGAAGGCGGTTGGGCAAAGTGCTGACCACACCTTCCCTTCATATGCTGAGGTCAAGAAATATATGAACTCTACTTCACCTGCACAATGAACAGCAAGGCCTAGAGACGATTCTTTTATATGCCCTTACTTGAGGTGAGCGTGGTCGGATATAGCGCTTTTAATTTGAAAGTCTTGAAATCGGTTCACGGGCCCTGAGTCCACTCAGCCAAAATAGGTACCTTACTAACGTTAGAGAATCTAAGACGGTTGGGTATAGTGCTGACCACACTGATTTAAAGCTTACAGATTCGTTTGTCCAGTGATGACATTTCCCAGAGACACGAACCTTCCTAGATGTTAAAACTAGTCTAGAATTCGAACGTTCCAGAATCAAATCTACTTTGTACACTAAATCGTCAAAATTTACTTTTTTTTTAATAAAGTTAATGTGAGTATGCTACCATCACATAGAACCAGCATGTTTTGGAAGAAACAATAGTAGCGATTTCAGGGATAGCATATGGCTAGGTCATGGCTGGCTTTGATTATAAACTATTGTCTGAACCGTCTTTATTTAATTATACATGTAAACAGAAAAAGAAAACATGGGATTTTATCCTAAAGATGTTTCACCCCTTGCAAACTTATTCCTACATTTATTTTCTTTTTATCTACGCAAATCTTGGTAACTAATGAAATAATCATTAAGGCGTATTTTATACGGTTTCGCTCGTATATGGCCTTTGATATTACCACTGCTTCTATCCCATATTTCAAAACTAGCTTTCATTTGTGTCATTCTTTTATTTCTTTTCTTTATTTCTGTACCGTCCGACGACATTATCCATATATAAATAGAGCTATAACCGATGACATCATAAATAAAGTCTTCAAACAAACAACGACAACGAAACACGAAAATGTTCAACCCTAGCTGTATGATGGAATTATTAAGATATCCCAACACCAGTATACACAACATGATGCCAACCTTAGCTGTATAATGGAACTATTAAGATATCACAACACCGGTATAGACAACATGAGGCCAACCCTAGCTGTATAATATGCCAACCCTAGCTGTATAATGGAACCATTAAGATATCACGACACCGGTATACACAACATGATGCCAACCCTAGCTGTATAATATGCCAACCCTAGCTGTATAATGGAACTATTAAGATATCACAACACCGGTATACACAACATGATGCCAACCCTAGCTGTATGATGGAACTATTAAGATATCACGACACCGGTATACACAACATGAGGCCAACCCTAGCTGTATAATATGCCAACCCTAGCTGTATAATGGAACCATTAAGATATCACGACACCGGTATACACAACATGAGGCCAACCCTAGCTGTATAATATGCCAACCCTAGCTGTATAATGGAACCATTAAGATATCACGACACCGGTATACACAACATGAGGCCAACCCTAGCTGTATAATATGCCAACCCTAGCTGTATAATGGAACCATTAAGATATCACGACACCGGTATACACAACATGAGGCCAACCCTAGCTGTATAATATGCCAACCCTAGCTGTATAATGGAACCATTAAGATATCACGACACCGGTATACACAACATGAGGCCAACCCTAGCTGTATAATATGCCAACCCTAGCTGTATAATGGAACTATTAAGATATCACGACACCGGTATACACAACATGATGCCAACCCCAGCTGTATAATGAAACTACTAAGATATCACAACAACAGAATTCAAAACATTCCTTACTGACGCCAAAGTTGTTCATGTCGCAGATCTGGTTGCTGTGCGTGCAGGCGTCCATGGTAGGGTTGTAGATGAGGCGTGCGTTGTACTTGGTGCCGTTTTTGGTGCGATACTCGCCCAGAGCACACGGCCTGTAATAGATGATGTCTTTGGTTCTTATTTACGCGACAAAATGTGCGTCACCGTACACGATTACTAATAACGTTACGATGATGAACACAGTTTGTAAGGGTCGGGGTTGGTCGGGTCGCTAAAACGCATGGCTGCTAAACCTTATAGTCACAAGTTCAAAACCACGGGCAGGTTCTTGTACAAATATATGGAGATGTTCATTATATCGTTGTTTTATTGTTGTTGTTTTTTTTCCGGCGAAAAAGTAAACATAATTAAGTGCTAATTCCGTTTACCAGAAATTGATCAGAAATTAAAAGAAACCAGAACATAAGATCTAAAAAGTATTCATAAAATTGTGTCAACTAAAATAAAACGGTTATCACAATATCGTGTCACCGTAGCGACCAGTATACATAAATACATGCAAGATTGGAAAGATTTTCCCAATCAGGTGGGCTAGGGCTAGGGCTAGATCTAGTACTATTTTCATGTTTTTTGTGTGGCGGGGTTCAACCTGTAGTGGGGTTTATCTGGACAAGATCTGGTGCTATCGCAAGAAACAATCGTTAACTAAAGCACGTTGCTGGGTTTTTTCCCTTGTATATTTACTCACATCTACATTTATTAAAGCACATAGATGTTTCTTTTCTCATATGTATTTACTCACATCTTATCTAAAGCACATTGCTGTTGTTTTTTATCATGTCATTTACTCACATCTCCTTATCTTAAGCACATTGATGTCGTTTTTTATCATGTCATTTACTCACATCTCCTTATCTAAAGCATATCGCTGTTGTTTTTTATCATGTTATTTACTCACATCTCAATTCCGTCGCCGTTCGTACAAGACAAGTAGTACCCATTTTCACACTTGTTACACAGCACGTGATTTCCGTCCGGTTGTTCAGAACAGTCATTTTTACAATATTCTGATGGTGGTGGCGCTGCACATATATATATATATATATATATATATATATATATATATATATATATATATATATATATATATATATAATGTGTGTGTGTGTGTGTGTGTGTGTGTGTGTGTGTGTGGTTCCATGACAAGTGATCCAGACAAAATATTTCACGGACAAATGATCTCACAGATAAAAGATACCAGGACAAATGATCTCACAGATAAAAGATACCAGGAAAATGATCTCACAGATAAAAGATACCAGGACAAATGATCTCACAGATAAAAGATACCAGGACAAATGATCTCACAGATAAAAGATACCAGGATAAATGATCTCACAGATAAAAGATACCAGGATAAATGATCTCACAGATAAAAGATACCAGGATAAATGATCTCACAGATAGAAGATACCAGGACAAATGATCTCACAGATAAAAGATACCAGGACAAATGATCTCAAAGATAAAAGATACTAGGACAAATGATCTAAGGACAAATGATATCGCCGAGAAAGTATATCGGGACACAATATAGAAGGTCAAACGATGTTATCTACAGATGATCTCAGAAAAAAGTATTTCACAGCAAAATATTTCAAGTATTCGATTGTAAAAGTTTTATTTTTAATGTCATGTGTTTTTTTCTAATTTACTTTTTTCACATAATAATTGCCACCATCTAATAACCATATTAAAAAATTACAATCAGTAATATAAAACTCGAAGATTAAAACGTATTTTCAAGAGACAGCTTAGTTGGGCTTGCTGATCATGAGAAAATCCAACCGCATTAGGTGGATAAAAGCAGATCAAAGTGAATAGCTAATTTATCGATGTAAGGGTTATTTAAACACATTTGTACTAATGATATCGTTTGCTCTATTGACGGAGACAGGCTCTGCGTTGACAGTACAACTGTCATACACTTTTTAAAAAAAAAACATCAATTTGAAATAGGCTTTTATTTTTTTTTAAGCTAGCCTACATCATGTAGTCTATCATTATTCTTGTTCATGATTTTCCAATTACTTCACTATAACGGAATTAAAACTTTTCTTTTTATTTCTTTTTATTTTTTACCGATTTAATAAAAACATTCACAATTGGTTTGAAAAATACCACCTGGCAAGTACCAGAACGAGAAGTTGGTGACCTACTTACAAGCCCTATTGTGATCAATACACAATGGCGTATAAAGTATGATACACACTGTCAAAACAAACAATGATTCAGCCTAAGAAAACCAAAACATTTGAAAAAAGATGAGAAACTATAACACAACATTAAACACACAGCAAACTCTGCATCTGCTATTACTATAAAAGCCACTAACACCCATTTAATCTAAGTCCATTGGTGAAACATCGTACTTGTTTGTACAAGATAAATATACTTTACCTGCTAGCGAGCCGACCACACAGGCAAGAAGAAAAATGATTTCTTTCCCCATCTTTGATGGAACCATCATTGGATGGTGATGCGTGGCTCCACTCTCGTGTCTGACGTCATCACATCGGTGTGGTTAGATACATGGACACGTCATCACTCTACAACAGACTTGTGTCACCCTCTAACCGCCGCACTACGTACCAAATCAGATATAAGGTAGGGGGGGGGGGGGTTATACATAAATGACGTCACGCTTTTATGTTTGACGATTTTTACCTCCCACCCACCGCCATAGATCGTCACAAATGACGTCACACCTCAGCCTACTATCCCCACCCCCCTCAAAATTGCAGTTGAATAATTTTTAAAACATCGATATTTTTTTTTCTAAACTCTTGACTAAGCGTGGTCAACATAGAGTATTTTAATCAATTTCTTTTACAATTTATTAAAACAGTCTACTAAAACGCGAAATAACGGCTAAAATTTGTTTTCTAACATTACCTTTTTTAAATACAAAAAGTGCGACTTTACGCTATCTAAACCCCCCCCCCCCCACCACCCTCATAACACACCGACACAAAAATTACGGCCCCTCCCCCTCTTTCGAGTGTGATGTCATTTTATGACCGACCCAAAACTTACAAAAAATATTAAATAACCTTAAAAACGACTAATTAAAACGTGTAATTAAATCGAAAGCTAGCTCATTAAAAACCTCATAGTATATTTTTTTTAATGTGATGAAACGTTATGATTAAAAAAATACTCTAGATCTTAAGCAACATTTTATTTTATCTTTTGGGTTGACAAGGTATTCAATAGATGATTACTGGCCATAATAGTATTTTAACTGGTACGGTTATGTTTCGATTTGGATAGACTGTTTCTATATTTGTGTTGAAGAATTTTAATAGAGAGCCGTTAATGAAACATTGGACGTTGAAACGAGCAATAAAAATCAGCTGAAATAAGTAGCATTTACAAACACAATTTCAATTTATATCGGTGTTTTTACTCTTACGTGTACAAATCTTCTTTTTTTTTTTAAACTTATGCGTGGATGCGGCAAATATTTTAAATCAAACTCCATAAAATTTAGTATTGTATTCAAATTATTAGTTTAAAGTATTAGCATTAGTCGTATTCTCTGACTCGACTCCGACAGAAAAAAAACAGTATTATTCCTGTCCCTAATCCTAACTAAAATCATAAAACACAAACATCGATCACAGATTTCTTTCAGACTTTTTTCTCCGGGGGGGGGGGGTGCTAATATTTTCGTGAGGCGGAATCCATTTACCGGGGGGGGGGGGTGGAGACTGGTAAAAGTATGTTTTCTATATAATATATAAATTCCATTTCGTTGGGGGGGGGGGGGCTGTAGACTTTCTTCCGGTGGGGGGGGGGGGGGGGCGAAGAGATGCCTGAAAGAAACACTGCTCGATCTTAAGAATTATCTACCTCCTTGCAGTTCCACAAAGTGCATTATTAGAACAAGAATCTTCACCATACTAGTCGGTATACAACATAGATCATGATACTCTAGTTAGTTAATAATACGTAGGTTACATTTCATTAGATTTAGACATCTAACTGCTAGATCTAGTAAGTAAATAATACCTAGACCTAGATCTTGATCTACGTGGATCTACAGAATCTAGCTAGACCAGTGGTTCTTAACCTGGGTTCGATCGAACCGCAGGGGTTCGGTGAGTCAGTCTCAGGGGTTCGGTGAGCCAGTCTCAGGGGCTCGGCGGATGTCGAGACATACACCGGACTTCAATAATTCACTATCGGATTTTATCAGTGCGGACGATAGAACTATTTAAAAGGTTTCAGTGAATTCGCATACGAAACGGGTGGGGTTCAGTACTTCTAAAATGTGAAGAATTCTGATTCTGAGCTAGATTCTAGATCTAGACGAATCTGGACCACTCTAGACTAGTCTGTCTTTAATTTCTGTTTCTACAATTGATAGTCTCATTAATTGTGAACTACATTCACTACCCTATTAAGTACCTAGGGTAAAATAGTCTACCATGTACCTGATGAAAATACTACCATACAGATGAAATGTTTTGGTTGTGATAGAAAGTTTGATTTTTTAGCTCACAACAAAACCGTCCTGCCCTTAGCCGGAAATCAGTTTTGTTGACATTACGCCTTAACTTAAAAGAGCGCAGTTTTTGATTACGTCATTTTGTTATTTCTTAACAAGATTAAAAGGGAACATAATTTTTACTCGTATACTGCCTGTAAAGGGTTTCAATGTAATGGTGTAAAAACATCAAATTCAAGATTCTGACAAATCTGGGCGTTTAAAAACAACGTGAGTAACAAAATGTTAGATCTGCAATGGAGAGAAACAACGGAGAGAAACAAGATAG
>NW_026733955.1:0-15000 GCF_028476545.2 Physella acuta | reverse complement strand
ATATATATATATATATATATATATATATATATATATATATATATATATATATATATATATATATATATATAGGCATATATAAGCATAAGTATAAATATATATAACTTATACATATATATATATATATATAGAGAGAGAGAGAGAGAGAGAGAGAGAGAGAGAGAGAGGGGGAGAGAGAGAAAGAGGGAGAGGAAGAGGGAGGGAAGGAGTTTACAATATTATAATTACCATTGACATGTGACAATAAAGCCTCTCGGATAAAGCCATCACAATAGTTTGTGGTGAACAGGCACTTGTCTTGAGAGGGTTCGTAGTTCGTCCTGGTCAGGTTGGTTGCACCATCGGGGTGCGTATGGTAGCCGAGTGCACATTCCCTGGGGAATATAAGACGGGAGATCGTAAGATATGTTGTCTTTAATGTTAGGGCAGCGTTCATCTCCGGTTGAGGGGAGGTGCAGAGTTTTTTCCAGGTATCTCTTCGGGGCGACGGAGCCCCCCCCCCCCCCCCCCCACGAACGAAATGGAATTTATATAGAAAATATATATTTTTAACAGTGCCAGCCCCCCCCCCCCGGAAATTTTAGTCCACCCCCCTCGAAAATTTTAGGCGCCCCCCACGGAAAAAAAAGTCTGGAAGAAACACTCGGAGGTGTAATACATTGTTGGGGGAGGAGGGTGTATTTCACTTGTGGGGGGGGGGATGTTGTTGTGGGAGGGGGTTCCTACAAAAATGTCCATTAAATGCTTTTTTTATCTTCACCCCAATTACTCTAATCACCACATGACAGTGTTAATTAATCTCATCTGAAATTACTCTAATCACCACATGACAGTGTTAATTAATCTCACCTGAAATTACTCTAATTACCACCTGACAGTGTTAATTAATCTCACCTGAAATCACTCTAATTACCACCTTACAAAGTTAATTAATCTCACCTGAAATTACTCTAATTATCACCTTACAAATTTAATTAATCTCACTTGAGGTTACTCTAATTACAACCTGACAGTGCTAATTAATCTTACCTGAGGTTATACTAATTACCACTTGCAGTGGCGTAGCGAGGTCGGGTGTCACCCGGTGCGGCACTTAATGGTGTCACCCCCCAGAGGCGTCCCGGGGACAAACTTTCAAATTTTCGACTTGCACCCCCCCCCCCTCAAACTTACGATTTGCACCCCCCCCCCTCAAACTTTTGATTTGCACCCCCCCCCTCCAATTTTTCTCTATTTATTTTGCTATTTTTTGCCTTGCTGTCACCCCCCTAAATGGTGTCACCCGGTGCGGTCCGCACCCCCGTCCCCCCCCCCTCGTTACGCCTCTGACCACTTGACAGAGTGAACTGAACTCTCCCAAAAACTGGCGACTTACATTTTATGAAGCGCGTCATTGGAGCAGGTCGCGTAGTAGCCATTACACTGTTCTCCGCACAGCATGTAGTTGCCGTCTGGCATGTTTTTGCAGCTGTCGACACAATCTGGTTTGTCTAAGAGGAGTAAATGTAAATCATCATCGTCATCGTCATCGTCATTGTCATCGTCATCATCATCATCATCATCATAATCATCATCATCATCATCATCACCATCATCATCGTCATCGTCATCATCATCATCATCATCATCATCATTATCATCATCATCATCATTATCATCATCACCATCATCATCATCATCATCATCCTCATCATCATCATCATCATCATCATCATTATTGGGATGACGCAAGTTATACGTCATACAGGTCAAGCAGAGGATGGCAGAAACAGAGCATAGGATAATCAGGTGGACCAATAGAATTGCAGGAGAAGGCCGGTCACGTGGGACGGTCAGATGACCATTGAAGCGTGGGTCAGCAGTTAGAGATAGATAGCGGTAAGGGAAAGATGTAGAGAGTTGAAATGATGAGTTAGAGATAGGTAGCGGTAAGGGAAAGATGTAGAGAGTTGAAATGTTGAGTTAGAGATAGGTAGCGCTAGGGGAAAGATGTAGAGAGTTGAAATGATAAGTTAGAGATAGGTAGCGTTAAGGGAAAGATGTAGAGAGTTGAAATGTTGAGTTAGAGATAGGTAGCGCTAGGGGAAAGATGTAGAGAGTTGAAATGTTGAGTTAGAGATGGGTAGCGCTAGAGGAAAGATGTAGAGAGTTGAAATGTTGAGTTAGAGATAGGTAGTGGTAGAGGAAAGATGTAGAGAGTTAAAATGTTGAGTTAGAGATAGGTAGTGCTAGAGGAAAGATGTAGAGAGTTGAAATGTTGAGTTAGAGATAGGTAGTGCTAGAGGAAAGATGTAGAGAGTTGAAATGTTGAGTTAGAGATAGGTAGTGCTAGAGGAAAGATGTAGAGTTGAAATTAAGTGTTATTTTTGGTCATTGGAGTGTGTAGGGAGAAGCCGAGCTTTAGTTGTAGATAGAGTAGTTAGATTGATGTGTAAATCTAGAATATTCTGATTATATTGAACGAGCGGACCCGCGGCGGTGTTAAGGGGTGTGAAAGCGGGGTGACAGCACCCCCTCCGGTTGGTCGGCTGTTGTGTTGTTTTTAATTATTTAAATACAAGACGTCACTAGCAGACATTATATGAATACATACCAAACAAGATGTAACAAAACGTATTTGTGTTTTGTAAAATCACGTAAATTACTCTAATTACCTTCACAAATACTCATACATGATTTTGTCATGGAATACATACTGCTTTTAGCGGTGGTATTGTCACTATTGTCAGCGACTTCGTTTTTTTCGTGACAGATATCCGCTGAATATTCACAGGAGTCAGTCTCGGGGTGGTAAATGAGCCTTTTGGTGACTTGTTTGTTTGGATCGCTGTAGTCCAACCCTAGGGAGCACTCCCTAGAAGCCAGAAAATTACAAGTTTTGTTGTGTTAATATTTTGATGCGTGTTCTTCTAAAAACAGTTTACACAGACACGTATGCTATTACACACAGATTTGTGACGAAGTAGATTTAACATATGCACGTTAATAGCTAAGATAGCAAAACACTTGGCAACACAAAACTGACACAGGCACAAACACGTTAACATAAATTTCACAGTGACACACAAGGCAACACACTAACAGCTAGCACAGAAACACAAGGCAACACACTGACAACAACTAACACAGCAACAACAAAAAAACGACAACACACAGCAGACACACACCTAAAGGCAACACACAACTAACACAGCTACACAATAACAACTAACACAGCTACATACTTACAACAAATACAGCTACATACTTACAACTAAATAAACTAACACAGCTACACACTTACAACTAACACAATACACACTTACAACGAACACAGCTATTCACAACTCACACAGCTACACACAACTAACACAGCTACACACAACTAGCACAGCTACAGACTTACAACTAACACAACTACACACTTTCGACTAACACAACTACAGAATTACAACTTCACTAACACACCTCACTAACAAATTACCCACAAACGCTCAAATCAACACACTAAACACACACACACACACTCAACACACACACATAGCAACAACAAATCAACCCACTAAACACACACACACACACACACATAACAACAACAAATCAACCCACTAAACACACAAATATAACAACAACAAATCAACCCACTAAACACACACACATAACTAAAAACAAACCACAAACGCTCAAATCAACACACTAAACACACACACATAACAACAACAAATCAACCCACTAAACACACACACATAAAAACAACAAATCAACCCACTTAACACACACACACACACATAACAACAACAAATCAACCCACTAAACACACACATAACAACAACATATCAACCCACAATACACACACACATAATAACAAGAAATCAACCCACTAAACACACACACGTAAAACCAACAAATCAACCCACTAAACACACACACGCAGAACAACAACAAATCAACCCACTAAACACACACACGCATAACAACAACAAATCAACCCACTAAACACACACACATAACTAAAAACAAACCACAAACGCTCAAATCAACACACTAAACACACACACATAACAACAGCAAATCAACCCACTAAACACACACACATAGCAACAACAAATCAACCCACTAAACACACACACATAATAACAACATTTCAACCCACTAAACACACACACACATAAAACCAACAAATCAACCCACTAAACACACACACATAACAACAACAAAACAACCCACTAAACACACACACATATAACTAAAAACAAATCAACCCACTAAACACACACACATAACAACAGATCAACCCACTAAACACACACATAACAACAACAGATCAACCCACTAAACACACACACACACACATAAAAACAAATCAACCCACTAAACACACACACATAACAACAGATCAACCCACTAAACACACACATAACAACAACAGATCAACCCACTAAACACACACACACACACATAACATCAAAAAAGACGTATACTAAACACACAAACATAACAAATCAACCCACTTAACACACACACACATAACAACAACAAATCAACCCACTTAACACACACACATAACAACAACAAATTAACCCACTAAACACACAAACATAACTAAAAATAAATCAACCCACTAAACACACACACATAACATCAACAGAGACGTACACTAAACACACACACATAACAACAGCATATCAACCCACTAAACACACACACATAACAACAACAGATCAACCCACTAAACACACACACGCATAACAACAACAAATCAACAAACTAAATACACACACGCATAACAACAAATCAACACACTAAACACACACACATAACAACAGATCAACCCACTAAACACACACACATATAACAACAACAAATCAACCCACTAAACACACACACATAACTAAAATCAAACCGCAAACGCTTAAATCAACACACTAAACACACACACACACACACAACAACAACAAATCAACCCACTAAACACACACACACACATAACAACAACAAATTAACCCACTAAACACACACACACATAACATCAACAAAGCTAAACACACACACATAACAAATCAACCCACTTAACACACACACACATAACATCAATAAAGACGTACACTAAACACACACACATAACAACAACAAATCAACCCACTAAACATACACACACATAACAACAACAAATCAACCCACTTAACACACACACATAACAACAACAAATCAACCCACTAAACACACACACACATAACTAAAACAAATCAACCCACTAAACACACACACATAACAACAACAAATCAACCAACTAAACACACACACGAATAACAACAAATCAACACACTAAACACACACGCATAACAACAGATCAACCCACTAAACACACACACATAACAACAACAAAGACGTACACTAAACACACACACACACATTACAACATTTCAACCCTTTAAACACACACACATAACAACAACAGATCAACCTACTAAACAAACACGCATAACAACAACAAATTAACCCACTAAATACACACACGCATAACAACAAATCAACACACTAAACACACACACATAACAACAGATCAACCCACTAAACACACACACACATAACAACAACAAATCAACCCACTAAACACGCACACATAACTAAAATCAAACCGCAAACGCTAAAATCAACACACTAAACACACACACACACATAACAACAACAAATTAACCCACTAAACACACACACATAACATCAACAAAGACGTACACTAAACACACACACACATAACAACATTTCAACCCACTAAACACACACACATAACATCAACAAAGACGTACACTAAACACACACACATAACAACAACATATCAACCCACTAAACACACACACATAACAACAGATCAACCCACTAAACACACACACATAACAACAACAAAACAACCCACTAAACACACACACACATAACAACAACAAATCAACCCACTAAACACACACACATAACAACAACAAATCAACCCACTAAACACACACACACACATAACAACAAATAAACCCACTAACACACACATAACAACAACAGATCAACCCACTAAACACACACACATAACATTAACAAAGACGTACACTAACTTAACAAATCAACCCACTTAACACACACACACATAACATCAATAAAGACGTAAACTAAACACACACACACATAACAACAACAAATCAACCCACTAAACACACACACATAACAACAACAAATCAACCCACTAAACACGCACATAACAACAACAAATCAACCCACTAAAAACACACACATAACAACAACAAATCAACCAACTAAACACACACACGCATAACAACAAATCAACCGACTAAACACACACACATAACAACAGATCAACCCACTAAACACACACACATAACATCAACAAAAACGTACACTAAACACACACACATAACAACAACATATCAACCCACTAAACACACACACATAACAACAACAGATCAACCCACTAAACACACACACGCATAACAACAACAAATCAACCCACTAAACACACACACGCATAACAACAAATCAACACACTTAACACGCACATAACAACAGATCAACCCACTAAACACACACACACACATAACAACAACAACCAACACACTAAACACACACACACACATAACTAAAAACAAACCACAAACGCTCAAATCAACACACTAAACACACACACACATAACAACAACAAATCAACCCACTAAACACACACACACATAACAACAACAAATTAACCCACTAAACACACGCACATAATAACAACAAATCAACCCACTAAACACACACACATAAAACCAACAAAACAACCCACTAAACACACACACACATAACAACAACAAATCAACCCACTAACACACACATAACAACAACAGATCAACCCACTAAACACACACACATAACATCAACAAAGACGTTCACTAAACACACAAACATAACAAATCAACCCACTTAACACACACACATAACATCAATAAAGACGTACACTAAACACACACACACACAACAACAACAAATCAACCCACTAAACTCACACACATAACAACAACAAATCAACCCACTAAACACACACACATAACTAAAAACAAATCAACCCACTAAACACACACACATAACAACAACAAATCAACCAACTAAACACACACACGCATAACAACAAATCAACCCACTAAACACACACACACATAACAACAGATCAACCCACTAAACACACACACATAACATCAATAAAGACGTATACTAAACACACACACACACATACAAACTTTTCAAACCACTAAACACACACACATAACAAGAACAAAGACGTAAACTAAACACACACACATAACAACAACAAATCAACCCACTAAACACACACACATAACAACAACAAATCAACCCACTAAACACACACACATAACATCAACAAAGTCGTACACTAAACACACACACATAACAACAAATCAACCCACTAAACACACACATAATATCAACAAAGACGTACACTAAACACACACATAACATCACCAAATCAACCCACTAAACACACACATAACATCAACAAAGACGAACACTAAACACACACATAACATCAACAAATCAACCCACTAAACACACACACATAACATCAACAAATCAACCCACTAAACACACACACATAACATCAACAAAGACGTACACTAAACACACACACACATAACATCAACAAAGACGTACACTAAACACACACACACATAACATCAACAAAGACGTACACTAAACACACACACACATAACATCAACAAATCAACCCACTAAACACACACACATAACATCAACAAATCAACCCACTAAACATACACACATAACATCAACAAAGACGAACACTATACACACACACATAACAACAGATCAACCCACTAAACACACACACATAACAACAACAAATCAACCCACTAAACATACACATATAACATCAACAAAGACGTACACTAAACAACAAGACGTACACTAAACAACAAAGCCGTACACTAAACACACACACATAACATCAACAAAGACGTACCTCTCGTAATAAAGCTCACCACTGCAACTAGCGAACAACCCAGCCAGACAAGACTCAGCCTTGCAGATCTTATAGTTTCCGTCAGGCAGGCCACTACAGTCATTGTCATCGTTGACACAGCTGCTTGCTGAAATAACATCAAGTTAAATTAAATTATCAATGACTTGCTATCTGACTCTTGAATGAAACAGCAACAGGCAAAGTCTGGTATGCTTTTACTTTATGAATATATTTTTGTAGTCTTAAATGTGGGCACAGCAAGCTCAAGCACCGTCCCTTAACAAGATGAGTTCCCAGAAAAAATGCGCCGTTGGAAAAATGCGCAACGGAAAAAATGCGCAACGGAAAAATGCGCAAACAGATAAATGCGCACATACTTATTAATTAATACTAATAAACTTTAATTTTGTAATATTCTGTGAAAAAAAATGCTTACCATTCTACAATGTACATGTGATCGATGTTTGCTAACGTCTATGAATACTTGACTTACAAAAATAAATAAATTCACTTATGCGCATTATTGTGCGCAGTTTTCCGTTGCGCATATTTCCGGTCACCAACCAGCACCGCACCGCCGTAAGGTCGGGTGTCATACTTGGGGTGCCACCTCTCACACAACCTCTCACACTATTTTATTTTTTTTTAACCGGATAGAAAATGTTGACAATATTTTTTAAAATGTTTTCCCTAAGTCCTGACCGCCCCTCCGCATACGTATCGTTACGCTACAGCTCTACAGACCACAACAGGAAAGAGAATTGAACCACAACCTGCAACAAACCACAGTTGAACCTATTGAACCACAACCTACAACCAACCACAGTTGAACCTACGTTTATTTTTCACCAAGTTCTCTGCAATCTCATCATTGCTTGTGCACGTTTCGCTGGACGGCTCACACTGTTTACTCGACGGCTGAAACACCAGCTTCTCCTGTGGGTTGGACTCGTTGCGCTCGCATTGTCTATTGGCAAGGACAACGTGGTTAGTGGGTATTACGTTTGGGGTGATGATTTGACTGGCCGATTGCTAACCCGAAAGTCGAGTTGGGATATTGGGGTTTCCGTAAGACGTTCCTGGGTTAACTCAGCTCTGATGGGTACTTGACAGTTGTTCAGAATTTCTTCCAGTCATTACTTCGGAGGGGGAGGGCTCCGAAGAAAGTCTCCCCCCCCCCCCCCTCAGAACGAAATGGAATTTATACAGAAAATATATTCTTTTACCACTTCCTCCCCCCCCCCCCCAGGGATTATTTAGTCAGACCCCCCACCCCAACGAAGAAAAAAGTCTCAAAGAAACACTGCTCATGTTAAAAAAAATAAAGGCGGCTTGGCTACCCATCCATATACTTCATCTGTCCAATGACTTCTAAGTTTGAATGAGTAACTTTACTTTTATTTTTTATGATGCTTGGAAGGTCAAGTTCTTGGGTAAGAATTACGTGGCAACCAGTTATAGCTGGAGTTTTTAGCTTGGGGAGTACTTCCCTAGTGTTCATCCACTCAAGTTCAAACAACAAGGCAGTAGTTGTTTCATTTTGATGTTTTTCTCTCATAGAAGAGCTTCCGTTCACAATTTTAAAAAGCATTATCTGCCCAGGGATCCGAACTCGGGACTCTATGAGTTAGCAAACATACTCTTCCCACCGTCCCGTCTAGTATTGATATCTTGACTAAATGATCTAAGGTAATGATCTTACACTTTTTTCAAGATTCCTCTCTCGCATTCCGCATAATACCCCTCAAGACATTGCTCGCCACACAATGCGTAGAGCCCATCTTTACGGTACGAGCAACCGTAGGCCACACAAGTTCCTGTTGGTTGAAGGGAGAAATAAAATAAAACTCTAAAAACTTTTATAATAACAAGCTTTCAAATGCAATGAAAATAAGGAAAATAAAAAAAAAAACTTGCTCTTTTTAATAAAAAGGTTCGGACGCTAAAATGTGTAATAAGATACAAAATACGAAATTATTTTCTA
Organism: Physella acuta; assembly: GCF_028476545.2. Classification (NCBI taxonomy): domain Eukaryota; kingdom Metazoa; phylum Mollusca; class Gastropoda; family Physidae; genus Physella; species Physella acuta. The sequence continues at coordinate 5,005 of NW_026733955.1, read as the reverse complement.
CCAGTGGCGTAACCAGGATCGTCTCAAGGGGGTGGGTGGGGGGGGGTTTCCAATTTTTACCCGGGGACAAACTTTCGATTTGCACCCCCCCCCCCCTCAAACTTTTGATTTGCACCCCCCCCCCCCTCAAACTTTCGATTTGCACCCCCCTCATACTTTTTATATATATACCGAGGGGTCTATGGGGGGTTATGACCCCCCTGCCTACGCCACTGTTTTCTACCTGGTATGTCATTTCGTCGCCGTGTTTATAATACGAAATATATCCTGTAAGTTGCGGGTTTAGATCACATGCTGTGGTTGTTGATGTCCCCCCCCCCCCCCGATACATACAGCCTAACCCCAGGTGAAAATCCCACAACACCCCGCTGAAAATATGTCTTGATCACCAACCGTGAGACAACTCCACCAGACAGTAAAGCGCAGGCAATTCCGGAGTGCTGCAAATGTTGATGAGAGTAGCTAAACCAAGGACTTACTGACTTGGAATGCCGAGTGCTGCAGATGTTGATGGTATAAGCTAAACCAAGGACTTACTGACTGGGAATGCCGGACTGCTGCAGATGTTGATGAGAGTAGCTAAACAAAGGACTTACTGACTGGGAATGCCGAGTGCTGCAGATGTTGATGAGAGTAGCTAAACCAAGGACTTACTGACTGGGAATGCCGAGTGCTGCAGATGTTGATGAGAGTAGCTAAACCAAGGACTTACTGACTGGGAATGCCGGACTGCTGCAAATGTTGATGAGAGTAGCTAAACCAAGGACTTACTGACTGGGAATGCCGGACTGCTGCAAATGTTGATGAGAGTAGCTAAACCAAGGACTTACTGACTGGGAATGCCGAGTGCTGCAGATGTTGATGAGAGTAGCTAAACCAAGGACTTACTGACTTGGAATGACGGAGTGCTGCAGATGTTGATGAGAGTAGCTAAAACAAGGACTTACTGACTTGGAATGACGGAGTGCTGCAGATTTCTTTACTGTAAGTACAAGCATCCATAGACGGGTCAAAGATGAGTCGAGCGTTGTACTGGGTGCCGTTTTTAAAGTGGTACATGCCCAAAGCACACGGCCTAAGTCAGAATCGCATTTTAATTACATAATTATCTCGTACTTTTATTGCAAATTGACATAGGCCTACAGTATTAAAAAACTAGGGTATAATTTCTTTAAATTTCAACCTAACTTAGTGTTAAATAATGTTTTAATTATAATTTATTTTTTTTAAATTGTTTAAATTGGTACACGGCCTAAATCATGACCGTATTTTAATTTCATAATTATCTCGTACTCTTACTGCAAAATAACATACAATATTAAAAAACTAGGGTATAATTTCTTTAAATTTCAACCTAACTTAGTGTTAAATAATTCTCAAATAAGCTGGCTTAGAAGTGAGTAGAGACCAATCCTGAAGTACAGTTACGATTGGTAAGTGCTGGATTCAGAGTTTCTTCCAGGCATCTCGAAAAAATTTTACCGCCCCCCCCCCCCCCCAGAACGAAATGAAATTTATATAATTTATATAGAAAATATATACTTTTAACAGTGCCCGCCCCCCTGAAGAAAGTCTACAGCCCCCCCACCCCCCCCCCCCCGAAAATTTCAAGTGCCACCCCCCCCCCCCCCTGGAGAAAAAAGTCTGGAAAAACACTGGCTGGATTTGTGCACTCTCACATTTCATTTCCGTTTCCATTGTGACACGCCAGAAAATAGCCCTGTTCACACTTGTCTCCGCATATAACGTAGTTACCGTCGGTTTTATTTTCACAATTGGAGATGCATGTTAAAAACGTTGCTTCTGTATGAGGAAAATGTAACAGTTATAAAAATTTGTAAGTTTGTAAGTCTCTTGCTATGACACCTACACCCACACCCACACCCACACCTATACCTACACCTACACCTACACCTACACCTACACCTCCACCTCCACCTCCACCTACGCCTAAGCCTACACCTAAACCTACACCTACACCTACACCTACACCTACAACTACACCTACACCTACACCTACACCTACACCTACACCTACACCTACACCTACACCTACACCCACACCCACACCCACACCCACACCCACACCCACACCTACACCTACACCTACACCTACAACTACACCTACACCCACGCGCATGCCCACGCTTACGCCTACATACATCTCACCTGCCACCACATACATCTCACCTGCCACAACATACATCTCACCTGCCACAACATACATCTCACCTGCCACAACATACATCTCACCTTCCACAACACACATCTCACCTGCCACAACATACATCTCACCTGCCACAACATACACCTCACCTGCCCCAACATACATCTCACCTGCCACAACATACATCTCACCTTCCACAACACACATCTCACCTGCCACAACATACATCTCACCTGCCACAACATACACCTCACCTGCCCCAACATACATCTCACCTGCCACAACATACATCTCACCTGCCACAACATACATCTCACCTGCCACAACATACATCTCACCTGCCCCAACATACATCTCACCTGCCACAACATACATCTCACCTGCCACAACATACATCTCACCTGCCACAACATACATCTCACCTGCCACAACATACATCTCACCTGCCACAACATACATCTCACCTGCCACAACATACATCTCACCTGCCACCACATACATCCCACCTGCCACAACATACATCTCACCTGCCCCAACATACATCTCACCTGCCACAACATACATCTCACCTGCCACAACATACATCTCACCTGCCACAACATACATCTCACCTGCCACAACATACATCTCACCTGCCACCACATACATCTCACCTGCCACAACATACACCTCACCTGCCACAACATACATCTCACAACATACATCTCACCTGCCACAACATACATCTCACCTGCCACCACATACATCTCACCTGCCACAACATCCATCTCACCTGCCACAACATACATCTCACAACATACATCTCACCTGCCACAACATACATCTCACCTGCCACAACATACACCTCACCTGCCACCACATACTTCTCACCTGCCACCACATACATCTCAACTGCCACCACATACATCTCACTTGCCACATCACACATCTCACCTGCCACAACATACATCTCACCTGTCACAACATACATCTCACCTGCCACAACATACATCTCACCTGCCACAACATACATCTCACCTGCCACAACATACATCTCACCTGCCACAACATACATCTCACCTGCCACAACATACATCTCACCTGCCACAACATACATCTCACAACATACATCTCACCTGCCACAACATACATCTCACCTGCCACAACATACATCTCACCTGCCACAACATACATCTCACCTGCCACAACATACATCTCTCCTGCCACAACATACATCTCACCTGCCACAACATACATCTCACCTGCCACAACACACATCTCACCTGCCACAACATACATCTCACCTGCCGCAACATACATCTCACCTGCCACAACACACATCTCTCCTGCCACAACATACATCTCACCTGCCACAACATACATCTCACCTGCCACAACATACATCTCACCTGCCACAACATACATCTCACCTGCCACAACATACATCTCACCTGCCACCACATACATCTCACCTGCCACAACATACATCTCACCTGCCACAACATACATCTCACCTGCCACAACATACATCTCACCTGCCACAACATACATCTCACCTGCCACAACATACATCTCACCTGCCACAACATACATCTCACCTGCCACAACATACATCTCACCTGCCACAACATACATCTCACCTGCCACAACATACATCTCACCTGCCACAACATACATCTCACCTGCCATAACATACATCTCACCTGCCACAACATACATCTCACCTGCCACAACATACATCTCACCTGCCACAACATACATCTCACCTGCCACAACATACATCTCACCTGCCACAACATACATCTCACCTGCCACAACATACATCTCACCTGCCACAACATACATCTCACCTGCCACAACATACATCTCACCTGCCACCACATACATCTCACCTGCCACAACATCCATCTCACCTGCCACAACATACATCTCACCTGCCACAACATACATCTCACCTGCCACAACATACATCTCACCTGCCACAACATACATCTCACCTGCCACAACATACATCTCACAACATACATCTCACCTGCCACAACATACATCTCACCTGCCACAACATACATCTCACCTGCCACAACATACATCTCACAACATACATCTCACCTGCCACAACATACATCTCACAACATACATCTCACCTGCCACAACATACATCTCACCTGCCACAACATACATCTCACCTGCCACAACATACATCTCACCTGCCACAACATACATCTCACCTGCCACAACATACATCTCACCTGCCACAACATACATCTCACCTGCCACAACATACATCTCACCTGCCACAACATACATCTCACCTGCCACAACATACATCTCACCTTCCACAACACACATCTCACCTGCCACAACATACATCTCACCTGCCACAACATACATCTCACCTGCCACAACATACATCTCACCTGCCACAACATACATCTCACCTGCCGATGCGCCATGTAACCACACAAGGAGTAGCACAGCTACACTCGCTGCTTTAAGCCTGGACATCATGAGATCATAGTGAGCTGGAACTTCAGTCTTGGATCTTTCATCGTCGCTTCTTGGTGGAAAATGAATAACATGATTTCAGTGGCGTAGGCAGGAGGGGGGGGGGGTAGGGGGGGGGGGTCTTAGACCTCTCGGTATAGATATAAAAAGTATGGGGGGGTACAAATCAAAGTTTGAGGGGGGGGGGGTGCAAATCGAAAGTTTGTCCCCGGGTAAAAGATTGGACCCCCCCCCCCTTGAGACGATCCTGGCTACGCCACTGCATGATTTTTATCAACATTTGAATGGGCCGGCGGTGGCGAGCGATAGATTGCTAACCCGATCGTTACGAGTTCGAATCCGGGTTCAAGTTAG